>NW_004444017.1:1391799-1403731 GCF_000243295.1 Trichechus manatus latirostris
GAGTCCAAGATTGTGGATCCGCGCTGCGTTAGCTGGTAGGGGACCTCTGCATGAATCTCTCCTCACTCTCCATTCTCTGTCAGTTTTCTTACTCCATTTGGTGCTTGGCTGAGTTCCTTATCTCTTCATTTGATGTTTTAGGGTTTCAGGATTGTTGTATTCTCTGTTCGGCTTAGTTTTTCTGATCTTTGCTGTGGAGGGATGGCATGGTGCTTCTGCCTAGAGCGCCATTTTGCCGGAACTCCCTAATTTCCTAATTTTTATAATTGTACTATGGTAACACTAGAAACTTTCTTGTTTCTAGGAAATACACTGTGAAGGATGCAGGGGTGAAGGGGCATTATATCAGCAGCTCACTCAGACTGTTCACACGTGCACCCACACAGAAAGGGAGGGATAACACAAATGTGGCAACGTGTTAACCTTTAGGGAATCTGGATAAAGAGTATATGTGGAATTATTTGTTATTTTCGTAACTTTTATGTTTGTCTGAAATTATATTTAAAACAATTTTAAAGCAGGTCTTCAAGATCAGCTTGCTGAAGGGCTCATGCCATATATCCTCTGACACAGAGGTAAAACTCTTTTGCCTTTTCATTGCCAATAACTTTATGAGCTCTCCTTTGAGACCTTTTTTGGTTCCCTCATGGCCTTGTTTAATGTTGCATAATGGCACCATGACAGAAGAGGACACTTAAAATGTTGCTAAGATGATAGCTTTGTGGATGAAAATCATCATGAAGCTGATTCCCAGGAGGCAGAGACTGTTTATATCCCTGCTTTCCCATGTCTCCATCATTTCTGACACCAGTCTCCCACATGACACTCTCTCTCTCTTACCCTAGCCACTTGGGCTAAGTCAGACTTTACAAATCTAAGAGAACACTGTCCTTGGGTTGGTTAGTCTGCTGGAACGATTTACAAAACTCATGAAAGATATTATGACTACCAGTTTTATTATAGTAAAAGGATATAGATGAAGATCATCATAAGGAAGAGATGCATGAGTGAGGTCTGGGAAGGTTCCCAGCGTGGAGCTGCCTGTTCTCAGAGAGGGTGCATCACCCTCCCTTCACCGTGTAGGAAGCTCTCTGAGTCTTTGTGTTTCAGGCTTTTATTGGCCAGTCCTGCACATCAGGCTAAATCATGCCTCCTGAGGCTAGTTGATATCAGCCTCGCAAAGGAGTGTTTTCTGATCTGACCAGCCCCCATTTGTCAGCACAAATCCTCTGCTATGGCCTAGAAGTCCCAGACCAAGGCACCTCAGTTGCTCCAGGGGTTATTTCTCTGGAGCCAAGGACAAAGCCTACCTTACTTGGGGGTGAAACAAGGTCCTTTACCCACAATTGCTTAGGATTGGAGTTGAGAGTGGGGCTTCTCTGATGATTCTTTCTCAGAACCTGAGGTCATTGCTTTGCTTGAGTCCATGACTTCTGGGTACACCCTGGAGCTGTGAATAAACCAGTTGCTTAAGAGGAGAGATCTTGGGGTCCTTCCCTGACATTGAGGAGTCCTGGTGGTGCAATGGTTAAGCGCTTGGCTGCTAACCAAAAGATTGAAGTGCAAACTCACCTAGAGGCTCCATGGAAGAAAGACCTGGTGATCTGTTCCCATGAAAATTATAGCCTAGAAAATCCTATGGAGTAGTTGTACTCTGTCACATGGGATTGCTATGAATTGAAAATCGATTCGATGGCACCTACCAACAACAATCCTTACATTGTTCTAGGCAGATCTGTGACCTCAGGCAGGATGTTGAATCTGTGGTGCCTCAATTTTGACTCTGCAAAATGAACACTTTTCTTTTTGCCCTCTCTCTATTATCCAGGGATGCCTTGATGTGACATTTCTGAGACTAAAATATTTTCAGATTCTTAGAGAAGGGCACTGGGATCCCTGGTGGCACAGTGGTTAAGCTCTCAGCTGCTAACAAAAGGTTGACCATTCAAATCCACCAATGGCTAACATTTAACACACTTTTTAGCCTTTATAGGTCTCCAGCCCTTATCCAAAACACTCAGGGACAAGTGTGTTTGAGGATTTATTATTATTTTTTGTGCAGCTATTATAAAGGTAATAAGGTACCTGCACTGTATATGAACAGAGCACCCTCACCTGGGTCTGGGGCACCATTATCTAATCAAATGCATTAACATTTCTATGGCAAAATGTATGAATATTCACATAAAGTAGAATAAATAAAGACTATAAATCCCCTCCCTTCAGGTCAAATCAGCTTTTGCAACCAAATGAGTTTGTGCCAAACTTACAATAGCACTTACGTTTAGAGTTTTTTGGATTTCAGGGTTGTGGATGAAAGATTGGTATCCTTATTTTACATACAGGAAACCAATGTTCAGATTGATGAAGACATTTCTGCAGCGAGTGACAGGGCTGGGATACAAACTTGGATGATTCTGAACATACAGCCATCACTCTCACCAGGCAGGTACACAGCTCTCCTTTCCTCCTGCTGTCTGGGCCTTCTCCACAGCTTTGGTTGCCTACATCCCCCCACTCTCACACGGAGAGATACGCACCCAATTCAGTGTAGGGCTCAATGAATTATCCCCAAGTAAATACCCATATCACCACCACCCAGGTCAAGAAATAGAACATCTTATTCCTGAGACGCCCCCTCCTGCCTTTCCCATTTACTACCCTCCCCACCTTTCTCCACAAAGATAATCACTGCCTTGCCTTCTGTCATCATAGATTACTTTTGCCTGTTATTTGCATTTTATATAAATGGAATCATACATTGTGTATATTTTTTGCATTTGGTTCTTCTGCTTATTACTGTGCTTGTGAGATTCATCCATGTTGTGGTGTGAAGCAATAGTTTATTTACGTTGCTGTGTAGTATTTCATTGTATAAAATGTGCCACAATTTATTTATCCACTCTGCGGCTGAGGACATTTGGATAGTTTCCAGTTTTAGACTATTAAGAATAATACTGCTTTGAACATTTTTGCACATGTCTTTGAGCTTGCTGTTGTTAGTTGCCATTCAGTTTTGCTCTGACTCATGGCATGGCGACCTCATAGATAACAGAACAAAACGCTGCCCAGTCCAGTGCCATCTTCACGGTCATTGTGATTTTAGTCCACTGTTGTAGCTGTTGCGTCAATCCATCTCACTGAGGTTTCCCTAGTTTTCTCCGACCCCCCTGCTGTACCAGACCTGTACTTGTTGCCGTTAAGTTGATTCTGACTCATAGCAACCCTTTAGGACAGGGTAGAACTGCTCCATAGGGTTTCCAAAACTGACACATCTTTCTGCCATGGAACAGCTGGTGGGTTCAAAACGCTGACCTTTTGGTTAGCAGCTGAGCTCTTAACCACTGTGCCACCAGGGCTCTTTACCAAACAGATGTCCTTTTCTAGCAACTTTCTTGCTGATGTGGTCAAAGTAAAGGAGTCACCATCCTTGCTTTTAAGGAGCATTCTGGTTGTATTTCTTCTAAGACCAGTCTGTTTGTTCTGTGGCAGTCCACGGTGTATTCAATATTCCTCACCAACCTGCAATTCAAGTGCATCAATTTTTCTTCTGTCTTCCTTTTTCATTGTCCAGATTGGGCTTACCTGTACACATTTCTTCTAGGAGTGGAAATGCAGGGTTCATGACCATGTATATGCTCAGCTTTAGTAGATACTACCAACTACTTTTCAAAGTGGTTGTGTAAATTTATATTTCTAAAAGTAGTGTATGAGTATTTTAGTTGCTCCATGTCTTCATCAACACTTGGTATTGTCTTTAAAATTTTAGCCATTCTTGTCAGTGGTTGTATTTCCGTGAGTTTCAATTTGCTATCCCTGATGATGTTGAGTACTTTTTCTTACATGTTTTGGCAACGTGGATATCTTCTTTTGTAAAGTGGTTATTTAGAACACTTTTTTTTTTTTTCCTTCTTGGTTGTCTTATCTTTTTCTCATAGATTGGTGGGCTCATTGCTTTTAAGCTTATCTTTTTTCCCCTCTAATATACACATGTAAAACTATATGCATGTACTTCTTTCTAAGTACTGTATTAGCTGCATCCTACATGTTTTGATATTTCATATTTTCATTATAATTTAACTCAAAAATTTTCTAAATTCTATTATTGTTTCTTTTTTGTCCTGTGGGTTATTTAGAAGCATATTGCTTAATTTCCAATCACATGGAGAATTTCTGGTTATTTTTTTATTATTGATTTCTAGTTTAATCTCTTGTGGTCAGAGAACATATTCCGTATAATTTGAAATTTTTTGAGACTTGCTTTGTAACCCAGCATAGGGTCAATTTTGGCATATATGTTTTGGAAAGTCCGTATGCACTTGAAATGAATTCTGCAGTTACTGGGTACTGTGTTTTGTATATGTAAATTAAATCAAGTTTGTTAATGGTGCTGGTTAAATCTTTTATATTCTTACTGGTTTTTGTCTGCTTAGTCTATTGTTCTTAAGAAATGTGTTAAGATCTCCCGCTATGGAGCCTTAAACTTATGATTTGGTACTTTTCTGTATCTGTGATATATTTTGATAATAAGTTCACTAAAATCTCTGACTGTGAATATGATTTCTCCTTTTACTTCTGTCAGTATTTGCTTTATTTATTTTGAGGTTATATCTTTTTTTGTTTCTTTATTATTTTTTTCCCATACAAAAATTTATACATACATTGTTATATGACTCTAATTGCTCTCCCCATACTGTGACAGCACACTCCTCCTTTCCACCCCTGATTCCCCATGTGAGGTTATATCTTTTGGTAAATACGAATTTATAATTTTATTTTCTTAGTGAAATGACCTCCTTTGTCATAATAAAATGTCTTTTATTGTGTCTACTAAAGAGATATCTCTATGTTTTTTTTATTTAAAATCTAGTTTATCTGACATTAATACAGCTACAAGTTTTCATTTGGTTAGTGTTTCCATGCGATATTTTTTCCATCCATTTATCCTAAATCTTTCTATATTCTGATAGTTAAGATATATCTCATGTAAGGAGCAGATAGTTGGGTTTTTGATTTTTTCATCCAGTCTGAAAATGCTACTCAAACAATCTTACTAATAGCTATGTGACTATAATCTGACATAACTGCCCAGAATAAAAGGTAGCATAAACTGACCCAGACTTGCAGCTCAGGGGTTTCCTGGGGAAATGACATGTGTAGTGAGATTCTCATTTGGCTAGGGATGGCATAAGCCAATTAAGGAAATGGGTGAGTCTTGTCTTGGGTGACCCTCCACCTCCCCTCTAGCATTTGCCTCCTCCCTCCCTGACTTTGGGCTCAAGTTATTCTCACTCAGGCAACTCCTTGTGTGGGGAATCGCTCCTCCCAGTCTTGCTCCTACAAGTCAGAATTTACCTGTATGGGTTCCCTTATGCTTGGCTTAGAGCTAAGTATTTAAGTTAGGTATAAGATGACACTTCTTTTAGGTTAAACCTTTGCATTTTATGAGGAGTTTTTAGTGTATTAAATGAGCAAGGTGAGGAATGAGGGCATTCCAGCAATTCTCTCAGGCTGGTGGAAGGGATATTTTTGGTCATGGAGGCTTTTCACTTCCTCTCCAATCATCCATGCACTGGTTGCTTAATTGGCCTATGCTTAAGTCCCACTCTGCTTCTCCTCACCCCATCCTCCACTTCATGCCCAACGATCTTCCCACACCCACAGGCTTACCACAACCAGCCCTGGGTACCTCCCACACAGGCATTCACACTTGTAACGTTCTTTCTGCAGGGCTCCAAAGGAACAAACAACAGACACAGAAACAGGAATCTCCCCCACTGAACCAAAAGAACAAGACCTCACTGAGGAAGGGGAACTTCCTCTATTCAGCCTCTGCCTCCTGAGTAATTACTAGTATCGGTTGCTGTCAGTTTCTCCCCCAAGGAAGAGAGATGGCATAAGAGGTAAAGAATTGCGGAGTGCCTGCTTTGTTACTTTTATGTCTGGCCTCAGTCAGCTTGAATTACCTGCCTCAAACCCATCTTTCAGGCATTGGAGTGCATAAAAGTGTTTTTACTTTTGGAGCAAATTCACTGTGAAGTGGTAGATCAGTTAGAAGAACTCTACTGAAATAGATATAAAAGCCCTCTGTCTACTCTAAAACACTATACATTTGCGATTTATTTATTTATTTATTCTTGCTCTCTCCTCATAAAAAAGAAATTCCAGCAGCACCATATTGGTAGCCGTGTTATTGTTATTATTACTATTACAAGGTATCATTTTGGCAATAATGATTGTCTACGTGCATGCTTAGAGTCATAGAAGAATTATTTTGCATTACTAATCACAAATCAACTGATGGGTGTGGGTGCGAGGACCAAGATTTGTACTATCAGAGAAGAAGTCAACCAGGTGCCATCAAAGTCAAAGAAAATACATTCACAGGGTAGCTAATCCACCTGTATTGAGGGTTTCAATAGCCTTTCAATACAGGAGCTGAGAGAGGTAGTAAGTGATGGAGTAACGATTTTGGATGCTTGTTGTAAGGAGGTATAAGAGATTGCTATTATATTCAAGGATGAGGGCTTACAGAAGATCCAGAAGAAAGTTCCAAATATGATTAAATGAGAAGAACATGGGACTTTGGAAGGAAGACAGTAAAAATTATTTAGTTCAGTGAAGAGACGATTAAGAGATCTTCAAGGATATGAATGAGTCCATAACCATTGATGTACTGCTGCTCTGGAATCCAATATTGTTTTGATGTGTAAGTCAAGATATTTCTGACCAGGACTGGTGGTTAGACCCTGGCCCAGACTAACAAGGGAACTAACAAGGAGATGATCAACATCTGAATTTTTAGTCACATCCTTACTTAGAAGTAGTGATACAGAGAAGGACTTTCATACTGGTTGTTCGAAATTTTTCTGAAATAGATATCTTTCAGGATGGGCTAATCCCATCCACAGATGGAAGAGTGCAAAAGACCCTCAGCCAAGCAAAGACAGCCCCATGGTGCTGTCTACTTCCCCAGTCCATGCCCCCCATTCCCACCCCTTACACTTTTCTCTGGATAGAGCTTTTAAAGGCTTTGAGGAGTTAGGATATTGGCCAAGTATGTATTGCTTGGGTAGGAAATAGAGAAGGTTCTGAGTCAGGGCAATATTGACAGTGACAGGTCTACAGGGACTCCTCAGCAGACAGAGGACACATCGTGGGCATTAGATGTCAGGACAGTTCAAAAAGCTCAGAGACATGTTTCAAAAGGGGAAGAAGTGGAGCCAAAGAACGACAGATTTCATAGCTTTTCTGTGGATCCTCAGAACCAGTGTGAGCAGGGTCCTTGCTGAGCTGCAACTGAGTAATAACTCCAGGGCTAAAATACCCCTTTTGGTTGAAGTCATCAGAACTACTCTTTTTGTCATTCTTAAGCACTTCTTGCCCTCTTGTGGGCATTTCTTTACAACAAAATCTGAAGTTAATTCTCCACTTTGCAACCAGAGAACATTTTTCTTCCTATCTTTTTGCACATGATTTCTATCCAATAGACATTTCTTGCATGACTCCTTCATGTCAGAACCCATGGTATGAAGATACGTAGTTCACTAAGAGCTAGAGAGTTTCTCAGTACTCTGTGGTAAGGCCATGACAAGGTATGTATAACTGGGTGCTGTGGAAGCACAGAGGACGAGTGGTTAACTTTGGCCTTGAAAACTAGGAGAGCGTCACAAAGGAGACATTTGAGATGAGTTTTGAAGGATGAGTAAGAGTTTACCAGACAGTAAAGCAAAGAAAGGGGACAAGGTGCTTTAGATAGAGAAAACAATATATACAAAGTACAGATACTCTAATCACTATTGATTTGGAGACTAATAAGCAGTTCAGTAGGACTGTGTCAAAGGCTTAATAAAGAAAAATATTAGAGACTAATATTTACTAAATGCCAAAGTCCCTGGGTGTGCAAACGGTTAATGTGCTTGGCTGCTAACGGGAAGGTTGACAGTTTGAGTCCACCCAAAGGTGCCTCAGAAGAAATGCTTGGTGATCTACTTCTGAAAAGCAGCCACTGAAAACCCTATGGAGCACAGTTCTACTCTGATACACATGTGATTGCCATGCGTTGGAATAGACTTGACCACAACAGGTTACTGGTTATCATTGGTTACTGGTTAACTGGCTGCTAAGTGTCAAGCAGTATTCAGCTCAATAAATCGAAACTAACTCAATGAATTCTCTCAACATTTTGTGAGTTTTATTATTCCCAATTTACAGATGAGGAAACTAAAGTACAGCGATGTTCAGGCGTATGTGTGATGGCAGAGGGGATAAGGATGGTGGATGTAGCACAAAAGGAGCTGAAGATGTTGGGGCCAGATTGTGAAGGGCTTTGTGTGTGGTGTTAAGGAGTTTTTATCTTGTCCTTTAGGCCAATGTTTTGCAAGTTCTGCTCCACGAAGCCCAGGGGTTCTTTGGACATGCCTTAGGGACATCTGCTAGCAGCAAGGGGTTGGTAGATCAGACAGGGCTCTGGGGCCCCCAGCTCTCTTTCTGGTTGTCACATATTTTATTTAATAGATTTCTGTATAATATTTCATTTGGAAAAAATGTGTTGCTATTCAAAGGAATGTAAAAAAAAAAAAACAAAACAAAAAACTCCTTTCAGCCATGGGGAGCCATTGTTCAGTTTTAGATGAGAAAATAAAATGATTATACCTTTTTATGAAGATCTGTGTGGAGAATGGATTAGATAGGGGAAGACTGAGGGCAGTGAGTTGGCTTCATTTTCAGGAAAGAAAATCCTATGATATTTAGAATGCAAGGAGTGTTTTTGTTATCCAGTGCTGTTATAACAGAAATACCATAAGTGGATGGCTTTAACAAACAGAAGTTTATTCTCTCACAGTCTAGAAGGCTGGAAGTATGAATTCAGGATACCAGCTCCAGGGGAAGGCTTTCTGTCTCTGTCGGCTCTGGGGGAAGGCTCTTGTCATCAGTCTTCCCCTGGTCCAGGAGCTTCTCAGTGCAGGGACCTCAGGCCCAAAGGACACACGCTCCTGGCTCTTCTTGCTTGGTGAATGAGGTCACTTTGTCTCTCTGCTTGATTCTCTCTTTTGTATCTCAAAAGAGATTGATTTAAGACACAACCAAAACTTGTAGATTGAGTCCTGCCTCATTAACATAACTGCCTCCAATCTTGCTTCATTAACATTATAGCGGTAGGATTTACAACATATAGGAAAATCACATCAGATGATATAATGGTGGACAATCACACAATACTGGGAATCATGGCCTAGCCAAGTTGACACACATTTTGAGGGGACACAATTTAATCCATAGCAAGGAGCCCCTCTCAGATGATAATAAGGAAATATTATGAACAATTTTATGTCAATAAATTTGACAACTTTGGTGAAATGGGCAATTTTTTTTTAAAGACACATACTATCAAAGCCCGCTCAAGAAGAAATAGGTAACTTGAATGGCTCTCTATGTATTTTAAATACTAAATTTGTAGTTAAAAACTTTCCCATAAAGAAAAATCTAAGCCCAAAGGCTTCAGTGTTTGAAGCCCACCAAACATTTAAAGAAGAAATATTACCAATTCTATAAAGACTCTCCTGGAAAATAGAAAAGGAAGGAATACTTTTATAAGTCTAGCATTATCCTGATACCAAAACCAGGCAAAAGTGTTACAAAGAATGAAAATTATAGATCCATATTCCTCATGAATATAGACTCAAATTTCCTTAACAAAGTATTAGTGAATAAACTACAACAATATATAAAAATAGCAATGCATCATGATCAAGTGAGTTTTACTCCAGGAATGTAAAATTAGTTTAATATTCTAAACTGTAATTCACCGTATTAAGAAACTAAAAAAGAAAAATCATACGATCATCTCAGTAGATGCCAAAAAAGCATTTGGAAAAGAATTTGATATCCATTCGTAATAAAAATTCTTAGTAAACTAGGAACAGAAGGGAACTTCTTCAATCTGTAAAAGGACATACACAAAAGGCTTACAGCTAATATTATATTTAATGATGAAACGTTGAATGCTTTTTCCCTAGTATCAGAAAGAGGCAAAGATGTTCACTTTCTCCATGTCTATTCAAATTGTAGTAGAAATCCATTAGTGCAATAAGGCAAGGAAAAGAAATAAAAGGTATGCAGACAGGAAAATAAGAATAAAACTGTATTTGTAGGTATGTGACCCTCTTTGCAGAAACTCCTAAGGAATTTACTAAAAAGATACTAGAACTTATCAGTAAGTTTAGCAAGGTCACAGGATAAAAGATCAATATAAAAGTTCAATTCTATTCCTATATGCTCCCATTAAACCTGTTGCCATTGAGTTGATTCTGACTCATATCCTATATGTTAGAACAACCAAACAAACAAAAAACCAAACCCATTGCCATTGAGTCAATTCTGACTCATAGCGAACCTATAAGACAGAGTAGAACTGCCCCATAGGTTTTCCAAGGAGCAGCAAGTAGATTTGAACCACCAGCCTTTTGGTTAGCAGCCAAGCTCTTAACCACTGTGCTACCAGGGTTCCATGCTATATGCTAGCATCCAGTGATTCAATACTGAAATTAAAAATCAATAGTATTTACAGTAGCATTAAAATATGAATAATTTAGGAATAAATTTAACAAAATATGTACAAGACCTGTACACTAAAACTACAAAATTAACTGAGAGAAATTTAAAAATACCTAACTAAATGGAGAAATATACTATGCTCATAGATTGGAAAAGTCAAAATTCGTAAGATCTCAATTCTCTCTAAATTTATCTATAGATTCAAGTAATCCCAATCAAAATCTCAGCATTGGTTTTATAGAAATGACAAGCTGAATCTAAAATGTATATGGAAAGGCAAAGGACCTAGAATGGTCAAAACAATTTAGAAAAAGAAAAACAAAGTTGGAAGACTTATATAACCTTATTTTAAGACCTGTGATAAAACTACAGTAATCAAGATAGTGTGTTACTAGCATAAGAGTCTACAAAAAGATCAATGGAATGCAAAAGAAAGCTAATATGTATATATGGCTAATTGATTTTTAAAAAATTTTATTTTTGGTGAAAATATACACAATAAAACACACGTTCAACAACTTTTACATGTACAAGTCAGTTACAATGGTTACATACTTCACATCGTGTGACCATTCTCCCAATCTCTGCCCATATTGTTTCACTACACTTAACTGGGACTCTCTGCCCCTTAAAGTTCTCATATGCATTTTATGTTGGCCATATAATCTCATACAGATACTTCTTTAAAAGAGCGCAATGCTCAAGGCGAACATTCTTTATTAAATGAGCTAAACGGTTGTTTAGTTTAAAGATAACTTCATGGGACACTTTTGGTTCAAGGCTTAAAAGATGTTTCCAGAAGAGTCCGGCAAGATGGTGCTCTAGGCAGAAGAACCACCCCGTCCCTCCACAGCAAAGATCCGAAAAACTAAGCCAAACAGAGAATCAACAATCCTGAAACCCTAGAACATCAAATGAACAGATAAAGAACTCAGCCGAGCACCAAATGGAGTGAGAATACTGAAAGAGAACGAAGAGCGAGGAGAGATTCATGCAGAGGTCCCCTACCAGCTAACGCAGCGCGGATCCACCATCTTGGACTCCTATCAGAGACCAGCAAACGGGGGTATGAGAGAGCAGCCTCACAGAGTGTCCAGTGGAAAACAAAATAGCCGGTAATTTGCGGTGTGCGCTTTCCCACCCCCCACCCCTCTTCGCCCGGGCTCGGGCTCCTCTGTTTCCCGTGGCCGCGGTCTCTTGGCTGGGGGGCGCCGGCTGCTTGGATTCCGCGCACCCGGGCCGGCGGCTCTCTGGGTGCCATTTGTTGGCTGCTGGTGTTGCGTTTTTGTTTTTGTTTTTTTCTTTTTCTGCTTCTTTTGATTTCTCGCTTGCCTCTTGCCGCCTCCCCCTCCTTTTGCTCGGGTGCCTGGCTCCG
>NW_004444017.1:1411500-1417379 GCF_000243295.1 Trichechus manatus latirostris
AAAATGTTGTGGGGTTGTTAACCAATGTCATAAAACAACATGTGTACTACTGTTTCATGAGAAACTATTTGTTCTGTAAGCCTTCACCTGAAGTACAATGAAACATAAGAAAGAAAAAAAAAAAAAAGATGTTTCCAGGCAATGGCCAATTGATTTTTGACAAAGATGCAAGACAATTTAATGGAGAAAAGATCATTTTTTCAAAAACAGTACAGGCACAATTGGATATGCATATGTAACAAAATTCTTACCTTAAACCATATAAAAAATCACTAGAAATCAATCACAGACCTAAATATAAAACTGTAAAATTTCTAGAAACAAACATAGGAGAAAGTCTTTTTGGCCTTAAGTTAGTTAAAGATCTCCTAAATAAGACACAAAAAAGTACAAACTATAAAATAAAAAATGGATAAATTGTATCTCCTCAAAGTTGAAAACGTTTATTCTTCAAAAGATAATAAAATGAAAAAGCAAGCCATATGCTAGAAGAAAATATATGGAAGCATATATCTGATAAACCCATCCATTGCTGTTAAGTCAATTCTGACTCTATAGGACAGGGTAGAACTGCTCCATAGGGTTTCCAAGGCTGTAATCTTTACGGAAGCAGACTGCCACTCTTTCTCCTGTGGAATGGCTGGTGAGTTTGAACTGCCAACTTTTTGGTTAGCAGCCAAGGGCTTAACTACTGTGCCACTAGGGCTCCTATATATATGACAAAATATATGTAATACATATGTTTTATCAGAATGTATAAAAACACTTAAAATTCAATAATAATAAGACAAAAGACAATTTAAAATGGGCAAAATATTTTAACAGATACTACATTTAAAAAGATCTATAGGTAAACTGATTTTTGACAAGGATGTTAAATCCATTCAATGGGGAAAGAAGAGTCTCTTCAACAGATGTTGGGAAAGTTGGATTTACACATGCAGAATAATGAAACAGGGTTCATGCCTCACACCATACACAAAAACAAATTCAAAATGGATTAAGGACCTGAAAGTGAAAATTAAAACCATTAAATTCTTAGAAAAAAATGCAGGGACAAAGCTGTCAGGCCTAGCTTTTAACAATAGATTATCCAATATAATAACAAAAGCACAAAGAGCAAAAGACAAAATAAATCAATGAGACCTCGTAAAAATTTAAAACTTTTGTTCACCAAAAGACTTTACCAAAAGAGTGAAAAGACAAGCTACCGACTGGGAGAATATCTTTGGAAACCATTTACCCAATAAGAATCTAATAACCAAAGTATGTATAAAACTTTGACAACTTAACAACAAAAAAACCAAATAACTCAATCATAAAATGGGCGAAGGACTTGAATAGACATTTCACCAAAGAGGACATTCAAATGGCCACCAAACACATGAAAAGATGTTCAGCATCATTATTCATCAGAGAGATGCAAATGAAAAACACATTGAGATACCATTTCACTCCCACTAGTATAGCTAAGATTAAAAATAGATAAATAAATAACAAATGTTAGCAAGGATGTGGGGAAATTGTAACCCTTGTCCATTTTGCATGGAAATGGAAACTGGTACAGACATTGTGGAAAATAGTGTGGCAGTTCCTCAAAAAACTAGAGTTACCATATGACCCAGCAATTCCACTGCTAGTTATATACCCAAGGGTCTCGAAAGCAGCAATGCCAACAGACATATATACACCAATGTTCCTTGCAGCACTATTCATAATAGACAAAATGTGGAAATAATCTAAACATCCATCAACAAACGAACTGATAAACAAAATGTAGTAAATACATACAATGAAATACTACATAGTCAGAAAGATAGATTAAGTCTTTTTTTAAAAAAAAAATTATTGTGCTTTAGGTGAAAGTTTACAGAGCAAATTAGTTTCTCATTTGATAGTTTGTACAGAAAATGTTCCATGACATTGGTTGCATTCCCCACAATGAATCAGCACTCTCCCCATTTCCGCCGTGGGTTCCCCTGTTTCCTTTCCTCCTGATTGATTTTCCACCCTTTCCTGCCTTCTCATCTTTGCTTTTAGGCAAGTGTTGTCCTTTTGATCTCGTATAATTGATTGGGTGCTATTGTTTATTTTATATTGTTTTTGTTAGGTGCTGTCGAATCGGTTCCGACTCATAACAACCCTATGTACAACAGAACAAAACACTGCCTGGTCCTGTGCCATGCTCACAATTGTTGTTAGGCTTGAGCCCATTGTTGCAGCCACTGTGTCAATCCTTCTTGTTGAGGGTCTTCCTCTTTTTTGCTGGCCCTCTACTTTACCAAGCATGATGTTCTTTTCCAGGGACTGATCCCTCCTGATAACATGGCCAAAGTATGTGAGACGTAGTATTTTCCCCATAGAATCCTTCAATATTGTAATTCAATTTGAATTTTTTTCTTCAGTTCTTTCAGCTTGAGAAGTGCTGAGCATGTTCTTCCCTTTTTGTTTCTATCTCCAGGTCTTTGCGTATGTCATTATAATACTTTACTTTGTCTTCTCAAGCTGCCCTTTGGAATCTTCTGTTCAGCTCTTGTACTTCATCAATTCTTCCATTTTCTTTAGCTACTCGGTGTTCAAGAGCAAGTTTTAGAGTCTTTTCTGACATCCATTTTGATCTTTCTTTTTTTCCTATCTTTTTAATGACCTCTTGCTTTCTTCATGTATGATGTCCTTGGTGTCATTCCACAACTCTTCTGGTATTTAGTCGTTAGTGTTCAATGGGTCAAATCTATTTTTGAGATGGTCTCTAAATTCAGATGGGATATACTCAAGGTCGTACTTTGGCTCTCGTGGACTTGTTTTAATTTTCTTCAGTTTCAACTTGAACTTGCATATGAGCAATTGATGATCTCTTCCGCAGTCAGCCCCTGGACTTGTTCTGACTGATGATATTGAACTTCTCCATTGTCTTTTTCCACAAATGTAGTCAATTTGATTCCTGTGTATTCCATCTGGTGAGATCCACATGTATAGTTGCCATTTATGTTGTTGAAAAAAGGTACTTGCAATGAAGAAGTATTGGTCTAAGAAAATTGTATCATGTGATCTCCAGCATCATTTCTATTACCAAGGCCATTATTTTCCAACTCCCGATCTTTTTTCTTGTTTCCAACTTTTACATTTCAATCACCAGTAATTATCAATGTATCCTGATTGCATGTTTGGTCAATTTCAGACTGCAGAAGTTGGTAAAAATCTTCGACGTCTTCATCTTTGGCCTTAGTGGTTGGGGCATAAATTTGAAAGCTAGTCATGTTAACTGGTCTTACTTGTAGGCATATGGATATTATCCTATCACTGACAGTGTAGTACTTCAGGATAGATCTTGAAATGTTCTTTTTGATGGTGAATGCAACTCCATTCCTCTTCAAGTTGTCATTCCCGGCATAGTAGACCATATGATTGTCTGATTCAAAATGGCCAATACCAGTCCATTTCAGCTCACTAATGCTTAGGATATTGATGTTCATGTGTTCCATTTCATTTTTGACAATTTCCAATTTTCCTAGTTTCAAACTTCGTATATTCCATGTTACGGTTATTAATAGATGTTTGCAGCTGTTTCTTCTCATTTGAATTGTGTCACATCAGCAAATGGGCCAAAAATTTGGCTTAAAGTTGTTCTCCAGGAATGGCTTTAGTTCCAGGTCAGAAGGATGTCTTAGGGCCATAGTCTTGGGGGTTCCTCCAGTCTCTGCCAGACAAGTAAGTCTGGTGTTTTTTGTCAATTTGATTTTTTTGTTTTATATTTTTCTCCCACTCTGTCCAGGATCTCTATTGTGATGCCAGTCAGAGTGATTGGTAGTGGTAGCCAGGAACCATCTAGTTCTTTTGGTCGCAGGCGTGTAAGCTGTGGCTCATGTGGACCGTTAGTTCTTTGGACTAATTGTTCCTTTGAGTCTTTGGTTTTCTTCACTCTCCTTTGCTTTGGATGGGAAGAGACCAACAGTTGTATCTTAGATGGCTGCTCACAAGCTTTTAAGACCCCAGACGCAGCTCACTAAAGTAGGATGCAGAACATTGTCTTTATAAACTATGTTGTGCCAATTGACATAGATGTCCCCCAAGTTTATGGCCCTTCACCTTCAAACCTAGGAACTTCAACCCACGAAGTGTTTGGTCATGTCTAAGAAGTTTCCATGACTGTGTCCCTTGTGTGCTCTATTGTATACATAATATACACATAGCACCTACAATTATGTATGTAAAAATATCCACAACCTAACCTATCTACAGGTGGGTATGCTCCCTTACACACTTCCCTACCTCTTTAGCATACCTATCTACCTGTGTATCCATCTACAAATTATTGTTTGTGAAAACAAAAGGAATTCAGCACAGGAGAGTAAGAGGAACAAAGAAAACATCAGCACCACAAAAAAAAAAAAGCACTACAAAATGACAGCAATAAACTCACACCTATCAATAATTACACTGAATGTAAATGGCCTCAGTGCCCCCATAAAGAGAAGGAGAGTGACAGAATGGATTAAAAAACAGGATCCATCAATATCCTGCCTACAAGAGACACACCTTAGAACAAAGATGTAAATATATGAAAATCAAAGGATGGAAAAAATATATCAAGCAAACAGCTACCAAAACAGAGCAGGAGTGGCAATACTAACCTCAGATAAAATAGACTTAAAAACAAAATCCACCAAAAAAGACAAAGAAGGACACTGTATAATCATTAAGAGGACAATCCATCATGAAGACATAACCATAATAAATATCTACACACCCAATGACAGGGCTCCGAAATACATAAAACAAACTCTAACAGCACTGAAAAGAGAAACTGACAGTTCCACAATAATAGTAAAGGACAGAACACCTAGGAAGAAACTCAACAAAGATACAGAAGACCTAAAGGGCACAATCAGCCAACTTGACCTCATAGATATATACAGAACACTCCACCCAACAGCTGCAAAGTACACATTGTTTTCCAATGCACATGGAGTTTTCTCCAGAATAGACCACATCTTAGGCCACAGAGCAATCCTCAACAATATCCAAAACGTTGAGATAATATAAAGTATCTTCTCTGACCACAATGCCATCAAGGTAGAAATTAACAACAGGAAAAGCAAAGAAAAAAAATCAACCACATGGAAACAGAATAACACCCTACTTACACATCACTGGGTAATAGAAGAAATCAGAGACGGAATCAAAAAATTTCTAGAATCAAATGAGAATGAAAACACATCATATCAAAACCTTTGGGACACAGCAAAGGCAGTCCTCAGAGGACAATTTGTAGCAATAGACGCACACATCAAAAAAGAAGAAAGAGACAAAATCAAAACATTATCTACAGAACTTGAACACATAGAAAGAGAACAGCAAGAAAAACCCACCACCACTAGAAGAAAGGAAATAATAAAGATCAGAACAGAAATAAATGAAATAGAGAATAGAAAATCAGTAGAAAGTATCAACAAAACCAAAAGTTGGTTCTTTGAAAGGATCAACAAAATCAACAAATCACTGGCCAGAATGACAAAAGAAAAACAGGAGAGGATGCAAATAACCCAAATAAGAAATGAAATGGGGAACATTACAACAGACACAACTGAAATAAAAAGGATTATAACAGAGAATTATGAAAAACTATCTTCAACAAATTTGAAAACCTAGAGGAAATGGATAAATTTCTAGAAACACATTACCTACCCCAACTACCAGAAAGTGATGTTGAAAATCTGAACAGACCCATAACAAGAGAAGAGATAAAAAAGGTACTAAAAAAACTCCCAACAAAAAAAAAAGCCCTGGCCCAGATGGCTTCACTGGAGAATTCTACCAAACATTCAGAGAAGAGCTTATACCAGTACTACTCAAACTATTTCAGAACATAGAAAAGGAAG
>NW_004444017.1:1419644-1432473 GCF_000243295.1 Trichechus manatus latirostris
GGGGAACATCTAGCTCAATTGGCATAATACAGTTTATAAAGACAATGTTCTACATTCTACCTTGGTGAGTAGCGTCTGGGGTCTTAAAAGCCTGTGAACGGCCATCTAAGATACTCCACTGGTCTCACCTCTTCGGCAGCGAGGGAGAATGAAGAGAACAGGATACAAGGAAAAGACTAGTCCAAGGGACTAATGGACAACAGCTACCAAGGCCTCCATCAAACTGAGTCCAGTATAGCTAGATGGTGTTCAACTACCAGCACTGACTACTCTGACCGGGATCACAACAGAGAGTCCTGGACAGAGCTGGAGAAGGATGTAGAACAAAATTCTAACTCACAAAAAAAGACCAGATTTACTGGCCAGACAGACTGGAGAAACCATGAGAGTATGGCCCCAGGACACCCTTTTAGCTCAGTGGTGAAGTCCCTCCCGAAGTTCACCTTTCAGCCGGGGGTTGGACAGCCTCCTAAAACAAAAACGGGACTAACGAGGTACAGCAGCCCAGGGATAAGGACTAGAAGGCAGGAGGGGATAAGAAAGCTGATGATAGGGAACTCAAATTTGAGAAAGGACAGTGTTGACATGTTGTGGGGTTGTTAACCATTGTCATAGGGCAATATGTGTACTAACTGTTTAATGAGAAATTATTTCTTCTGTAAATCTTCATCTAAGGTACAAAAAAAAAAGAATTATCTATATGAGGTCAAATTGATAACAGCAACTCAAAAGGTTTGATGGGAAGCCTAGGGGGCAGTGAGTTGAAGATAATGGTGATGGAATAATTTGGAAAAGGATAGGAGAATAGCAGCACAACTGGAACAATGTAATCGATGTCACTGAATTGTACGTGTAGAAACGTTTGAAATGGTGTAACTTTGGCTATGTATATTTTCACCAAAAAAAAAAAGGCCCTCCAACGTCGAGAAGGGACAGTGTTGACATGTCGTGGGGTTGTTAACCAGTGTCATAAATACGTGTACTGTTTAATGAGAAACTATTTGTTCTGTAAACCTTCATCTAAAGTAAATTAAAAAAAAAAATTGTTTGTTAATACTATTGCTCCAGAATTGTCTGTTATAGCAAGTACTGTAGTTGCCCTTTATTCTTGCTTTCCTCTCGATGTCTTCCTTTGCCTTGGTCATGTTATGCTGACTTCCCCCATATTGTGTATTGCCTTTCCCTTCACCAATATTAACATGTGTCTTCTATCTAGCTGGTAATTTTCTCTCCCTTCCCCTCTCATCCCTGGTAACTGTCAAAGATTTTTTTTTTTCGCTGTGTTTAAACTTTTTCTTGTTTTTTAATAATAGTGGTCTCATACAATATTCGTCCTTTTGTGATTGACTTATTTCACTCAGCATAATGTCCTCCAAATTCATCCAGGTTGTGAGATGTTTTGCAGATTTGTCATTATCCTTTATCTTTGGGTAGTATTCCATTCTGTGTATGTATCATAATTTGTTTACCCATTCATCCATTGATGGGCACTTAGGTTGTTTCCATCTTTTTGCTATTGTGAATAATGCTGCCATGAACATGAGTGTGCACATGTCTATTCATGTCATGGCTCTTACTTCTTTAAGGTATATATGTAGGAGTGGGATTGCTGGATCATATGGTATTCCTATTTCTAGCTAAGAAAGTGCCATACCATTTTCCATAGTGGTTGTACTATTTTACATTCCCACCAGCAGTGTGGAAGAGTTCCAATCTCCCCACAACCTCACCAACATTTGTTATTTTCTGTTTTTTGATTAGTACCAATAATGTCGGGGTGAGATGGTATCTCATTGTAGTTTTGATTTGCATCTCTCTAATGGCTAATGATTGTGAGCATTTCTTCATGTGTTTGTTAACTGTCTGAATGTCTTCTTTGGTGAAGTGTCTGTTCATGTCCTTTGCCCCATTTTTTAATTGGATTGTTTGTCTTTTCATTGTTGCGGTGTTAAAGTTTTCTATAAATTTTAGAAATTAGACCCTTGTTGGGTATGTCATAGCCAAAATTTTTTTCCCAGTCTGTAGGTTCTCTTTTTACTCTTTTGCAGAAGTCTTTTGTTGAGCATATATGTTTAATCTTTAGGAGGTCCTATTTATCTAGTTTGTGTTCTGCTGTTTGTGTATTTTTGGTTATGTTTGGTATTATATGTATGCCATATATTAGGGCTCCTAGAATTTCCCTAATTTTTCTTCCATGATCTTTATAGTTTTAGGTTTTATATTTAGGTCTTTGATCCATTTTGACTTAGTTTTTATGTATGGTGTGAGGTATGGGTACTATTTCATTTTTCTACAGACAGAAATCCAGTTTTGCCAGCACCATTTGTTAAAGAGACTGTCTTTTCCCCATTTAATAGACTTTGGGGCTTTGTCAAAGATCAGCTGTCCATAGGTGGATGGATTTACGTCTGGGTTCTCAACTCTGTTCCATTGGTCTACATGTCTGTCATTGTACCAGTATTTGGCTGTTTTGACACCATGGCTGTATAGTAGGTTCTGAGATCAGGTAGTGTGAAGCCTCCTACGTTGTTCTTCTTCTTTGATAATGCTTTACTTATCTGGGGCCTCTTTCCTTCCCATATAAAGTTGGGGATCAGTTTTTCCATCTCGTTAAAGAATGCTGTTGGAATTTGGATCAAGATTGAATTATATCTATCGATCGCTTTTGGTAGTATTGACATTTTGACAATGTTAAGCTTTCCTATCAATGAGCATGGTATGTCTTTCCACTTATGTAGGTCTCTTTTGGTTTCTTGCAGTAGTGTTTTGTTGTTTTCTTTGTATAGGTTTTATGTCCGTGGTTAGATTTATTCCTAAGTATTTTATCTTTTAGGGGTATGTCTTAGGCTGGGTTCTCTAGAGAAGCAAAAACAGTAAAGCATATAAATATATATATAGAGAGATTTATATCAAGGAAATGGCTCATGTGGTTGTAGGACTGGAATGTTCCAAGTCTGGGTTAGGCTGGAGGCTTCTCTTGATTCACGTAGCCACAGGGGCTGACAAATTCAAGATTGATAGGTCAGAGAGCAGGACTGTTGCTCACAGGCTATGAAGATAGAGGAATCCCGAGATCCGCAGGCAAGACCGCAGGTGCATTGCTAGCTCAAGTCCAGAGTACTGGAGGTCAGATGAACAGGAGCCAGCTGCAGGATCCAGATCCAGTAAAAGCCATCGAGCCCTGCCAGAATGTCCACTTATATTCAATGCAGGCCACACACCCAAAGAAAACACCCTTTCAACTGATTGGCTACTCACAGCAGATCCCATCATGGGGGTGATCACGTTGTCATACAACTGCCAAACCACTGTGTCAAACCAGCCAAACTGACACACAATCTTAACCATCACAGAGGGTATTGTAAATGGTATTGTTTTCCTGATTTCCTTTTCAAAGTTCTCTTTGTTGGAGTAGAGGATTCCAAGTGATTGTTGTATGTTGATCTTGTAACCTCCTAATTTGCTGAATCCTTCTGTTAGTTCCAGTAGCTTTCTTGTGGAATCTTTGGGATTTTCTATGTATAGGATCATATTATCTGCAAATAGGGATATTTTCACTTCTTCGTTACTGATCTGAATGCCCTTTATTTTGTTTTCTTGCCTTATTGCTCTAGCTAGGATTTCCAGTACAATATTGAATAAAAGTGGTGGTAAAAGGCATCCTTGTCTGGTTTTCATTCTCAAGGAGAATGCTTTCAGTCTCTCTCTGTTGAAAATAATGTTGGCTGTTGGTTTTGTATACATGCCCTTTATTATGTTGAGAAATTTCTCTTCTATTGCAATTTTGTTGAGAGCTTTTTTTTATCAAGAATGTTGTTGGACTTTATCAAATGGCTTTCCTACTTCAATTGAGATAATCATGTGATTCTTTTATTTATGTAGTGGATTATGTTGACTGATTTCTAATGTTGAACCATCCTTGCATACCTAGTATAAATCTCAACTGGTCATGATGTATTATTTTTTGGGTATGCTGGTGAATTCTGTTGACTAAAATTTTGTTGAGAATATTCATAAGGGATATTGATCTGTAATTTCCTTTTTTGTGATGTCTTTGCCTGGTATTCGTATCAGAGTTATGCTGGTTTCATAGAATGAATTTGGTCATATTCCTTCCTTTTCTATGCTCTGAAATTATTTAAGTAGTATTGGTGTTATCTTTTCTCTGAACGTTTGGTAGAATTCTCCAGTGAAGCTGTCTGGGCCTGGGCTTTTTGTTGTTGGTATTGGGAGTTTTTTTTAAATTACCTCTTCAGTCTCTTCTTTTGTTATGGGTCTGTTCAGTTTTTCTACCTCAGTTGTGTTAGTTTAGGTAGGTGATGTGTTTCTAGAAATTTGCCTATTTCCTCTAGGTTTTCAAATTTGTTGGAGTACAGTTTTTTATAGTATTCTTTTATGATCCTTTTTATCTCACTTGGTTCTGTTACAATGTCACCCATCTCATTTCTTATTTGGGTTATTTGCTTTTTCTCCTGCTTTTCTTTTGTCAATTTGGACAGTGGTTTGTCAATTTTATGGACACTTTCAAAGAACCAAATTCGGGTCTTGTTGATTCTTTCTATTGTTTTCCTGTTCTCTGTTTCATATTTCTGCTCTAATCTTTATTATTTCCTTTTTTCTGGTGACTGTGACCTTCTTTTGCTGCTCTCTATTTGTTCTAGTTGTAGGGTTATAAATGATGTCTTGATAGATGCTACAACATGGATGGATGGGGCTTGAAGACATTATGCTGAGTGAAATCGTCAATCACAAAAGGACAATATTGTGTGTCTTCACTTATATAAAAAGACAAGAACAGGCAAATGTATAATAGAGATCAAAGTTAATTAGTGGTTGTCATGGTGGGAGAGAAGGGGAAAGGGGTGGTTATCAATTATAGAACACTGACTTTCAGTTTATGGTAATGGAAAAATCACATTGATTAAGGGTAGGGCTGAAAAGCTGATTAATATAATTACTGTCAATAATTTTACAACTGTTAAAAGTTGAATTGGAAAAAGTTGTTTGATAGATACATTTACAATGATAAAAAAAATAACTACTTAGACTGCTTATCTACAACCAAACACTTCATGAGATTTAGTTTTTCTGTTTGGAACTTTAGGGTCATGGTTTCTTGGAACATCCCAGTTAATTTGCCTAATACCACATTTAGTGCATAAACATCGATATTCTAGGCATTAGTGTGCTGAAATGGACTGGTATTGGTCATTTTGTACTGGACAATCATGTGGTCTACTATGCCAGGAATGAAAAATTGACTAGAAATACTGTTGCATTCATCATCCAAAAGAACATTTCAAGATCTATCCTGAAGTACAACACTGTCAGTGATAAGATAATATCCATACGCCTGCAAGTAAGACCAGTTAATATAACTATCATTCAAATTTATGCACCAACCACTAAGGCCAAAGATGAAGACACTGAAGATTTTTTACCAACTTTTGCAGTCTGAAGTTGATCAAACATGCAATCAAGATGCATTGATAATTACTGGTGATTGGAATGGGAAAGTTGGAAACAAAGAAGAAAGATTGGTAGTTGGAAAATATGGCCTTGGTGATTGAAATGATGTTGGAGATCGCATGACAGAATTTTGCAAGACCAAGGACTTCTTCATTGCAAATACCTTTTTTCAACAACATAAACAGAGACTATACACATGGACCTCGCCAGATGAAATACACAGGAATCAAATTGACTACATTTGTGGAAAGAGACAATAGAAAAGCTCAATATCATCATTCAGAACAAGGCCATGAACCAACTGTGGAACAGACCATCAATGCTCATATGCAGGTTCAAGATGAAGTTGAAGAAAATTACAACAAGTCCACAAGAGCCAAAGTACGACCTTGAGTATATCCCATGTGAATTTAGAGACCATCTTAAAAATAGATTTGACACATTGAACCCTAATGACCAAAGACCAGAAGAGATGTGGAATGACAACAAGGACATTATATGTGAAGAAAGCAAAAGGTCATTAAAAAGCCAGGAAAGAAAGAAAAGACCAAAATGGATGTCAAAAGAGACTCTGAAACTTGCTCTTGAACACCGAGTAGCTAAAGCAAATGGAAGAACTGATGAAGTACAAGAGCCGAACAGAAGATTTCAAAAGGCAGCTCGAGAAGACAAAGTAAAGTATTACAATGAAATGTGCAAAGACCTAGAGATAGAAAACCAAAAGGAAAGAACATGCTCATCACTTCTCAAGCTGAAAGAACTGAAGAAAAAATTCAAGTCTCCAGTTGCAATATTGAAGGATTCTATGGGGAAAATATTAAACAATGCAGGAAGTGTCAAAAGAAGATGGAAGGAATACACAGAGTAACTATACCAAAAAGAACTGGTTGATGTTCAACCATTTCAGGAGGTAACATATGATCAGGAACTGATGGTATTAAAGGAAGAAGTTCAAGCTGCACTGAAGGCATTGGTGAAAAACAAGGTTCCAGGAATTGACAGGATACCAATTGAGATGTTTCAAAAACGGATGCAGCATTGGAAGTGCTCACTTGTCTATGCCAAGAGATTTGGAAGACAGCTGCCTGGCCATCTGACTGGAAGAGATCCATATTTATGCCTATTCCAAAGAAAGTGATCCAACCTAATTGGGAAATTATCGAACAGTATCATTAATATCACATGCAAGTAAAATTTTGCTGATAGATCATTCAAAAGTGGCTGCAGCAGTATATCGACAGAAAACTGCCAGAAATTCAAGAAGGATTCAGAAGAGGACATGGAATGAAGGATATCACTGCTGATGTCAGATGGATCCTGACTGAAAGCAGAGAATACCAGAAAGATGTTCACCCGTGTTTTATTGACTATGCAAAGGCATTCAACTGTGTGGATCATAACAAACTATGGACAACATTGCAAAGAATGGGAATTCTAGAACACTTAATTGTGCTCATGAGGAACCTGTACATAGACCAAGAAGCAGTTGTTCAAACAGAACAAGGAGATATTGCATAGTTTAAAGTCAAGAAAGTTGTGCATCAGGATTGTATCCTTTCACCATACTTATTCAATCTGTATGCTGAGCAAATAATCTGAGAAGACAGACTATATGAAGAAGAACCAGACATCAGGATTGGAAGAAGACTCATTAATAACCTGTGATATGCAATATGCAGATGACACAACCTTGCTTACTCAAAGAAAAGAGGACTTGAAGCATTTCCTGATGAAGATCAAAGACCACAGCCTTCAGTACGGATCACACCTCAACATAAAGACAACAAAAATCCTCACAACTGGACCAATAAGCAACATCATGATAAATGGAGAAAAGATTGAAGTTGTCAAGGATTTCGTTTTACTTGTATCCACAATCAACACCTGTGGAAGCAGAAATTGAGAAATCAAACAGTATGTTGCATGGGGCAAATCTGTTGCAAAAGACCTCTTAAAAGTGTTAAAAAGCAAAGATATCACTTTGAGGACTAAGGTGTGCCTGACCCAAGACATGGTATTTTCAGTGGCCTCAGATGCATGTGTAAGCTTCACAATGAATAAGGAAGACCAAAGAAGAATTGATGCCTTTGAATTGTGGTGTTGGTGAAGAATACTGAATATACCATGGACTGCCAGAAGAATGAACAAAACTGTCTTGGAAGAAGTACAACCAGAACGCTCACGAGAAGCAAGGATGGCAAGACTCTGTCTCATATACTTTGGACAGGTTATCAGGAGGGATCAGTCCCTGGAGACGCACATCATGTTTGGTAAAATAGAAGGTCAGCAAAAAAGAGGAAGACACTCAAGGAGATGGACTGACACAGTGGCTGCAACAATGGGCTCAAGCATAACAACGATTGTGAGGATTGTGCAGGACCGGGCAGTGTTTTGTTCTGTACTACGTAGCGTCGCTATGAGTCAGAATTGACTCAAGGGAACCTAACAACAACAACAGCAACAACATAGAACCCTGGTGGCATAGTGGTTAAGAGCTCAGGCTGCTAACCAAAAGGTTGGTAGTTGGAATCTACCAGCTACTCTTTGGAAATCCTATAGGGCAGTTCTACTTTGTCCTATAAGTTCTCAATGAGTTGGAATAGACTCCACGGCAATGAGTTTAGGTGTTTTTGTTGTTGTTGTTGTTATAGGGCCAACAATAACACACATGAGGAATGTGCTTTATAGTTCAATCACGTATATGAGACTAATGGGCACACCAGCCCAAAAGCAAAGACAAGAGGGCAAGAATGGATAGGAAAACTGGACGAATGGAAACAGTGAACCAGGGGTAGAGAAGGAGAGGAGGGGAGGCTGTCGACACATCATGAGGTTGGCAATCAATGTCACAAAACAGTTTGTGTATTAACAGTTTAATGAGAAACTTATTTACTCTGTAAAATTTCACCTAAATCATAATTTTAAAAAATAATTATATGTATGTATACTATCCCATGTATATACACATATGTCATGGATTGAACTGTGTCCCCCAAAAGTGTGTGTCAACTTGTCTAGGCCATGATTCCCAGTATTATGTGGTTGTCCACCATTTTGTGATCAAACGTGATTTTCCAATGGGTTGTAAATCCTACCTTTGTGATGTTAATGACGCAGGATTAGAGGCAGTTATGCTAACGAGGCAAGACTCAATCTACAAGATTAGGTATTGTCTTAAATCAATCTCTTTAGAGATATAAAAGAGAGAAGGGAACAGAGAGACAGCGGGACCTCATATTACCAAGAAAGCAGCAAGGTGGGAGCAGAGTGAGTCCTTTGGACCCAGAGTTCCTGCACTGAGAAGCTCCTAAACTGGGGGAAGATCGATGACAAGGACCTTTCCCCAGAACCAACAGAGACAGAAAGGCTCCTCCTAGAGCAGGTGCCCTGAATTTAGACTTCTAGCCTCCTAGACTGTGAGAGAAAAAACTTCTCTTTGTTAAAGCCACCCGCTTGTGGTATTTCTGTTATAGCAATACTAGATAACTAAAACAACATTTCTATAAATATTTCTGTGTGTAACCATCTACATGTTATTAAGCTAAACATGAGTTCACACTGATGTCTCCAATTCTAATTCTTTACCACAGGGATCATTCTAGCCTCCTCCCCTTCCTTATCTGTAATTTCCTACTCCAATAGTGAGAAACCTGGCTCCACCCTTCACCATCTATTTACTTAATTGTTCAATTTCAATATACATGTATAGCAATATCAGAATTGTTTACCTGTATCACCAGAGAAAACAACTTAATCAGCTAGAGTGCAGTGCTTGTGCACAGTTTCTTTTATCTTTAGTCTATAGTCTCCATTCATTTCCAAAGTTACTTAGGTCAACACTTTCAGTGAGGTTTCATACATTTGTAATACGGTTAGATTTTTTTTTTAAATCACATTTGGCATTCTATCCTGGAATTCCCCCACCTACTAAATGATTTTTTAAAAATTTGCATACATTAACTTTCATTCTTTGCACTGTAAAGTTCTATGGGTTTTGACAATGCACAGTGCTGTGTATCTACGATTATGTGCATACATACTTAGAGAATAGATTCACTATCCTAAAAGAATGCCCTGTGCTTCACCAATTCAGCCCTTCCTCCTTCCCTCTGAACCCCTGGCAACCACTGATCTCGTTACCATTGCTGTAGTTATGCCTTTTCTAGAATGTTATGTAATTGGAATCGTACAATATGTAGCCTTTCAGACTGGCTTCTTTCACTCAGGCATATGCATGTAAGGTTCAATCATGTTTTTTTGTGGCTTGATAGTTCATATATTTTTATCGCTGTATTAATACCACATTGTATGGATATCCTGCAGTTTGTGTATCCATTCACTTATTGAAGGACATCTTGGTTGTCTCCAGTTTTTGGTGATTATGAACGACGCTTCTATAACATTTATGTGCAAGTTTTTGTGAGGAATTAATTTTAAATCAATTGGGTAAATACCTAGGGACTGCTGGATCGTACGGTAAGACTATGTTTAACTTCACCCACATCTGTCAGTTTTCATACTGTAGGGGCCTGTGTGTTGCTGTGATGCTGGAAGCCCTGCCACTGGTATTCAGATACCAGCAGAGTCACCCATGGTGGACAAGTTTCAGCTGAGCTTCCAGACTAAGACAGACTAGGAAGAAGAACCTGACAGTCTACTTCTGAAAATAATTAGCCAGTGAAAACCTTATGAATAGCAGTGGAACATTGTCTGATATAGTGATGAGCCCCCTGGGTTGGAAGGCATTCAAAAGATGACTAGGGAAGAGCTACCTCCTCAAAGTAGAGTCGACCTTAATGACATGGATGGAGTCAAGCTTTCAGGACCTTCATTTCTGATGTGGCATGACTCAAAATGAGAAGAAATAGCTGCAAACATCCATTAATAAAAGGAATGTGAAATGCACGAAGTATGAATCTAGGGAAATTGGAAATCTTCAAAAATGAAATGGAACACATAAACGTCAATATCCTAGGCATTAGTGAGCTGAAATGGACTGGTATTGGCCATTTTGAATCAGACAATCATATGGTCTACTATTCCGGGAATGACAACTTGAAGAGGAATGGTGTTGCATTCAAAAAGAACATTTCAAGATGTATCCTAAAGTACAATGCTGTCAGTGATAAGATAATATCCATACGTCTACAAGTAAGACCAGCTAATATGACTATTATTGAAATTTACACACCAACCACTACGGCCACAGTTAAAAAAATTGAAGATTTTTACTGGCTTCTGCAGTCAGAAATTGATCGAACATACAGTCAGGATGCATTGATAATTACTGGTGATTGGAATGCAAACGTTGGAAAAAAATAAGAAGGGTTGGTAGTTGGAAAATATGGCCTTGGTGATAGAAATGATGCTGGAGATTGCATGATAGAATTTTGCAAGACCAACGACTTCTTCATTGCAAATGCTTTTTTTCAACAACATAAACGGCAACTGTACACGTGGACCTTGCCAGATAGAATACACAGAAATCAAATCAACTACATCTGTGGAAAGAGACGGTGGAAAAGCTCAATATTATCAGTCAGAACAAGGCCAGGGGCTGACTGCAGAACAGACCATCAATTGCTCATATGCAAGTTCAATTTGAAACTGAAGAAAATTAGAACAAGTCCATGAGAACCAAAGTATGAACTTGAGTATATCCCATCTGAATTTAGAGACATCTCAAGAATATATTTGACGGGTTGAACACTAATGACTGAAGACCAGACTAGTTGTGGAATGACATAAAGGACATCGTACATGAAGAAAGCAAGAGGTCATTAAAAAGACAGGAAAGAAAGAAAAGACCAAAATGGATGTCAGAAGAGACTGTGAAACTTGCTCTCGAATGTCGTGTAGCTTAAGCAAAAGGAAGAAATGATGAAGTAAAAGAACTGAAAAGAAGATTTCAAAGGGTGGTTCAAGAAGATAAAGTATTACAATGACACGTGCAAAGAGCTGGAGATAGAAAACCACAAGGGAAGAACACCCTTGACATTTCTCAAGCTGAAAGACCTGAAGAAAAAATTCAAGCCTCGAGTTGCAATATTGAAGGATTCTGTGAGGAAAATATTAAACGATGCAGGAAGCATCAAAAGAAGATGGAAGGAATACACAAAGTCATTATACCAAAAAGAATTGATTTTACTTTTAACCATTTCAAGAGGTAGGATATGATCAGGAGCTGATGATACTGAAGGAAGAACTCCAAGCTGCAGTGAAGTCATTGTCCAAAAACAAGGCTCCCGGAATTGATGGAGTATCAACTGAGATGTTTCAACAAACAGATCCAGCGCTGGAAGTGTTCACTTGTCTATGCCAAGAAATTTGGAAGACATGTACCTCACCAACTGACTGGAAGAGATACATATTTATGCCTATTCCCAAGAAAGTGATCCAACCGAATGTGGAAGTTATCGAACAATATGATTAATATCACATGCAAGTAAAATTTTGCTGAAAATCATTCAAAAGCCGCTGCGGCAGTATACTGACAGGGAACCACTAGAAATTCAGGCCAGATTCGGAATAGGACATGGAACCAGGGCTATCATTGCTGATGTCAGATGGATCCTGGCTGAAAGCAGAGAATACCAGAAAAATGTTAACGTGTGTTTTATTGACTATGCAAAGGCATTCGACAGTGTGGATCACAGCAAATGATGGATAACATTGTGAAAAATGCAAATTCCGGAATACTTAATTGTGCTCATGAGGAACCTGTACATAGATCAAGAGGCAGTTGTTCTAACAGAGGCATACTTTGTGTTTTAAAGTTAGGAAAAATGTGCATCAAGGTTGTATCCTTTCACCATACCTATTCAGTCTGGATGCTGAGCAAATAATCTGAGAAGATGGACTATATGAAGAAGAATGTGGCATCAGGATTGGAGGAAGACTCATTAACAACCTGTGTTATGCAGATGACACTACCTTGCTTGCTGAAGTGAAGAGGACTTGAAGCACTTACTGATGAAGCTCAAAGACCACAGCCTTCAGTATGGATTACACCTCAACATAAAGAAAGCAAAAATCCTCACAACTGGACCAGTAAGCAACATCATGATAAACGGAGAAAAGGTTGAAGTTGTCAAAGATTTCATTTTACTTGGATCCACAATCAACACCCATGGAAGCAGCAGTCAAGAAATCGAAAGACCCATTGCGTTGGGCAAATCTGCTGCAAAAGACCTCTCTAAAGTGTTGTAAAGCAAAGATGTCACCTTGAAGACTAACGCGTGCCTGACCCAAGACATGGTATTTTCAATTGCATCATATGCATGCAAAAGCTTCACAATGAATAAGGAAGACCAAAGAAGAATTGATGCCTTTAAATTGTGGTGTTAGTGAAGAATATTGA
>NW_004444017.1:1432573-1475793 GCF_000243295.1 Trichechus manatus latirostris
TGAAGAATATTGAATATACCATGGACTGCCAAAAGAATGAACAAATCTGTCTTGGAAGAAGTACAACCAGAATGCTCCTTAGAAGCAAGGATGGAAAGACTGTGTTACATACTTAGGACATGTTATCAGGAGGGATCAGTCCCTGGAGAAGGACATCATGCTTGGTAGAGTAGAGGGTCTGTGAAAAAGAGGAAGACCCTCAAGGAGATGGATTGACACAGAGGCTGCAGCAACGGGGTCGAGCATAACGATGATTGTGAGGATGGCGCAGGATGGGGTAGTGATTTGTTCTGTAGTACATAGGGTCACTATGAGTCAGAATTGGCCCAAGGGCACCTAACAACAACAACACAACATGTTTAACTTTATAAGAAAGTTTCCAACGGTCTTCCAAAGTGACTGTGACATTTTGCATTCTCAACAGTAATGAATGAGAATTCCTATTGCTGCACATCCTTGCCAACAGTTGGTATTGTCAGCGCTTTGGATTTTAGCTATTCAGTTAGATATGTAGGGATATCTCATTGATGTTTTAATTTGCTATTCCCTAATGACAAATGATATTGAGCATCTTTTCATATGCATATTTGCCATCTGTAAATCTTCTTTGGTGAGGTGTCTGTTTAAGTATTTTGCCCCTTTCTAATTGAGTTGTTTGTTTTCTTATTGTTAAGTTTTAAGAGTTCTTTGTATATTTTGAATACAAATTGTTTATTAGTTATGTGTTATCTTAGGCTGGGTTCTCTACAGAAGCAAAATCAGTAAAGTGCATAAATATATATAGAGAGATTTATATTAAGGAAATGGCTCACGAGATTGTATAAGCTGGAAAGTCCCAAGTCTGTGGGTCAGGGGACAGAGGCTTCTCCTGATTTACATAGCCACAGGGGCTGGCGAACCCAAGATTGGCAGGTCTGACAGCAGGGCTCTTGTTCACAGGTTGCAAAGACTGACAAATCCCAAGACCAGCAGGCAAGGTGGCAGGTAAGAACCAGTGATCAGATGAACAGGAGCCAGCTGCAGGATCCAGAGCAAGCAAAAGCTCAGGAACCTTGCCAGAAAGTCTCCTTATATTCAATGCTGGTCACACTCTCAAGGAAAATTCCTCTCAACTGATCGGCTACTCACATCAGATACCATCATGGAAGTGATCATATTATATAAAATATCATCATGGAAGTGATTACATCATCATACAACTGCCAAACTACATCATATCTGCCAAACCACTGAGAGTGATGGCCCATCCAAGCTGACACACTATCTTAACGATACAAATATTTTCTCCAAGTCTGTGACTTGTCTTTTTTTTTTTAAATAATATTTTATTGTGTTTTAGGTGAAAGTTTACATAGTAAATTAGGTTCCCATTTAACAATTTTTATACAAATTTTCCCAAGACATTGGTTACAATTTTCGCAATGTGTCAGCATTCTCATTATTTCCATTCTCTTTGTTCTATTTCCATTAATCTAGCTTCCTTTCTCTTCCTTGCCTTCTGATCTCCGATTTTGGGTAAATGTTGACCGTTTGGTCTCATATAGTTGATTGTTTAAGGGAGCACATTACTCATGGGTGACATTGTTTGTTTTATAAGCCAGTCTATTATTTGGATGAAAGGTGACCTCCAGGAGTAGCTTCAGTTCCAAGTTCAAAAGGTATCTTAGGCAATAGTTTTGGAGGTTCCTCTGGTCTCTGTTGGTCCAGTAAGTCTGGCCTTTTTTTAGAATTTGAATTTTGTTCTACATTTTTATCCTATTCTATTTGGGACCCTCTATTGTGTCCCTGGTCATAACAGTCAGTAGTGATAGCTGGGCACCATCTATTTCTTCTGGTCTCAGGCTAGAAGAGACTGTGGTTCATGTGAGCTATTAGTCTTGTGGACTAGTGTTTCCCTTGAGTCTTTGGTTTCCTTCATTCTCTTTTGCTCCAGATGAGTAGAGACTAATAGTTGTATCTTAGATGGCTACTCACAAGCTTTTAAGACCCGAGATGCTACTCACCAAACTAGGATGTAGAGCATTATCTTTATGAACCAAGTTATGCTAATTGACTGAGTTGTTCCATGAGATCATGGTCCCAAGCCTTCAAACCCTGTAAACCAATCCCTCAAGGTATTTGGATATGTCTAGAAAGTCTCTGTAACTGTGCCCCCTATGTGCTTTGTTATATATATGAATACATTATATATGCAGCACACACTAATATGTTTATACGTATGCCTACAGATATATCTATACATACACGTGCAGGTACTCACATATGCCTTCCTATACACATATATGCATACATATCTACCTACGTAACCACATACATATTTTTTGGTTGTTATTACTGTTGTTGCAAAATTGTATATGTTATAGCATTTACCAAAAATGTCCCTTTTTCTTGTGCACTTCTTAGTGTCCTCATTTACCTTGGTCAAGTTGTGCAGACTTCACCCATATTGGGTATTGCCTTTCCCATCACTAAAAGTAACAAGTGTCTATTATCTAGAAAGTGACTCTCCCTCCCTCCCCCTCCCATCCCTCGTAACCATCAAAGAACATTGCTCTCTGTGTGTATTGATTTTTATAATAGTGAGAGAGTACAGTATTTGTCCTTTAGTGACTGACTTATTTCACTCAGCATAATGTCCTCCAGATTCATCCACGTTATAAGATGTTTCACAGACTCCTCACTATTCTTTATAATTGCATAGTATTCCGTTGTATGTATGTACCACAATTTGTTTATCCATTCATCTCCTGATGGGCACTTAGGTTGTTTCCATCCTTTTGCTATTGTGAATAATGCTGCAATGAGCATGGATGGGCATACGTCTATTCATGTCACTGCTCTTATACCATATTTTTTACAAATAACATGCCCACGTAAAATAACATACACATACATATATAACACACAGAAATGACAAAATTATGTTAAAAAGTCCTGGCATAGCACGCCTGTACATATACCACGTGTGCCTCATGACATTTCCAGAAGTGAATTCTGGCTTCATTTCATTCTCATTCAATAGTCCTAAAATGTTACTGTTGATCATATTTGCATAATAAAGGTATAAGTCATGGTCAAGAAGTCATGGGTTGAAGTTGGTAGTACTCTGGTAACCGGAAAATAAACAATTGAAACTGTGCATTTGTTTCTATTAATTAAAGTTTATGATTATATCCTCATTGCTTTTGAGCCTACTGAAGCCTGTCCATAAATCATGTGCTATCAGTTGGAAGCAGCAGTGTAAATAAAATGAAGCCTATACTGGCATAAATTCCTATCAACAGGAATCTGGATTCAACCTGCACTGACATAATTACCACAGTCGTCTTCGGACTCTGGCTCTTAATTGGAGAAGTAAATAAAGCAAAACTGATACAAAACTGATATATGATAGCTCTTGGCTCAACAGTTGAATAAATCATTAAGCTATGTTAGGCCTGCATATTTCGTAGTCTAATTACATCTTATTAGCTCCAGTGTCTTTGATCAATGATTATAAGCCATCTTAGTCATACGCTTGTGAGCGTATAAACGGATCCTTGCGTCTTGTATACCTCACATTTGAATTTCGTGATTTCTTGGGAGCCTTGGTGGCGCAGTGGTTAAGAGCTGTCTGCTAACCAAAACGTCCGCAGTTTGAGTCCACCAGCCGCTCCTTGGAAACCCTGTGCGGCGGTTCTACTCTGTCCCATAAAGTCGCTATGAGTCGGAATCAATTCAACAGCAACGGGTTTGGTTTTGGGGTTTTTACTAGAGCCAGCCAGTTATCGATTATAATTGTGCACATTTTTCAGTTTATAAATCTAAATCTTAGAACCCTTTAGGATCATGGCAGGAATTAAAGTCCTACGCCACCGACTTCAAACTGAAAGTCGTTGCATGGGCAGAAGAAACAAGCAACAACGGGGCAGGGAGAGAATTCCAGGTTGGAAAGTTGTCCATTCGCAAATAGAGAAAGGAGAAAAAGGAGCTGGAGAAAATGAATCTGTGAAAATGCGCATATCGTGGGCTGAAAGAGCAATGGCCTGCGTCGGAAAACAACTTGAAAGAGTGGATTATTTCTGGAAGGAAACAAAATCAATCTGTCTCTATTGTCACAATTCAATCAGAGCGAAGCTTCTGGCCAATGAAAGGGGAATGCCAGATTTCAAGGCGAGTTTCTCCTGGATTTCTAAATTCATGAAAAGGAATGGCCCTTCTGTGAGAATGAGAACCACTGTAGGCCAGCAACTTCCAGATGACTGGGAGCAAAAGATGGTCAACTTCCACTTATTTGTCGCCAAAGAAATCTCTAACTCAGTATTTCTGCAATGGATGAAATTAATATGGATGAGGTTTTGATGTCTTTCAACATTCCAGTCACCAAGACTATAGTTGCTTCAGGCACGAAAACTGTAGCCATTACAACCATTGGGCACGAGAGGGCTTGCTTCCTATAGTCCTTGGTTGCATTACTAGTAGGGTGAAATTAAAACTGATGATGATTTTCAAGAGAGTTACCATGCCCTGGGAAAAACTTCCCACCAGTGTGGTTGTTCGTTGTAATAAGAAGGGATGGATGGACTGCAATGTTATGAAATATGGGTAGATAAATATTATACGGCCAGGCAGGAGAGATTCTTTTCAAAGAAGTTTTTACTAATTTTGGATGCCATGGTTGCTCATAAAATAAAAAAAAGTTCAAAATTATACTAACTCAATTGGTGCCCGTTAGCAGTCATACCTGGTGGCCTTACCTCAAGCTGCAGCTGCTAGATATAGTGTTCAACCACCCATTCAAGACTTTCATGAGAAGAAAGTGGAGTGAATGGATGCAGTCTAGGATTCAGGAGTCCGCATCATCAGGACAACTGTTGCAAGTAATGTTTGCAGAAGCCTGCAAGTGGGTTGCTTCTGCTTGGGGGAAAATAACACTAGAAACCATCCACAATGGCTTCAGAAAGGCTGGGATTGTGTGCCAGCAGAATACCAATGAGGAAGATGAAGACATCGAAGGCAGCAATGATGATGACATCAGTTCAGAAGTCACAGAAGGTCGTCTGCAGGCAGCTCCGAGATATTGCAATGATGATAGTGATGAGGGATTGGACTTTGAAGGGTTCCAGGAGTTGGATGATGATGATAAACGAATAAACTAAAATATCCTATTTTAAGATGAAAACACAATTTCTTCTGGTAACTTTTAGTTGCTAATTTCAAAGACATTGATTATCAAAAACTATGTTACAGTTTAAGATTTATGAAAGAAATAAATAGGCCTAAGATCATTTCTTACTAATTTCTAGCTCTTCGTGCATTCATATTGTGGTTTCAACATGGCGTCCCATTTCCATCACGAGCCTGTTCAATTCACTATTGGTTGCACTTGGTTGAGGAAAATACTAACTTCTATGAAGTTTCCATGAGATCCGTTTCATCCCTGCAACATTAAGTATGTTGAGCAGAAAAAATAAAATTAAAATTGAAGCCAGCAATACGTAAAAAAAATTGGTATAGCGCGCTTATGAAAATAATGCGTGGGAGTTGCAAGGTTTGCAAAAAAAGTATAATGTGTGCCTTATTTGCATAAAATACAGTATCTCTTGGATAGATATCTAGGAGTGAGACTGCTGGATCATAAGGTATTTCTATTTCTAGCTTTTTGAGGACACACCATACTGTTTTCCATCGTGGCTTTACCATTTTGTAATCCCACCAGCAGTGTATAAGAGTTCCAGTCTCACTATCAATTGTCTTTTGAGTCTCTCAAAGTGTCTTTTGCAGAAGTTTTAATTTAGTAAAGTCCAACTTATCAATTTTTTTCATGGACTATGCTTTTGGTGTTAATGTTTTGTATACATTTAAGGATTTTATACATAAACAAGTATGTATAAAATTATTGTACGTATGTATACAAGTATTGTTCTGCAAGTAAAAATAATTTTATTTCTTCTCTGCCAAGTTTTGCCTTTTCTTTTTTTTTACATTAATGAACTGGCTAGGGCTTCTGGTGCAATGTTAAATAGAAGTGGTGAGAGGTGTTAATCTCATCTAGTGAATTTTTTGTTTCATGTTTATTTAAGTTCTAGAATTCCCAATATGTTATTTTATATAGTTTCTATTTTTCTGCTGAGATATTCTCTTTCTTCATTCATTATGACCATATTTTCTTTTACAATTTTGGAGATAGTTATAATTTTAAAAAAAGCAAACCTATTACCATAGAGTCGATTCTGACTCATAGTGACCCTATAGGACAGAGTAGAACTGCCCCATAGAGTCTCCAAGGAGAGCCTGGTGGTCTTGAACTGCTGACCTTCCGGTTAGCACTGTAGCACTTAACCACTACGCCAGCAGGGTTTCCATAGTTATGATAGCTGTTTTAAAATTCATCTGCTAAATCCAATATCTAGATTGTCTTGATGTTTGTCTCCATTGATTGCCTTTTCTCTTGACTATGGTTCACATTTTTATGTTTCTTTGTATGTCTAGTTATTTTGAATTGTATCCTGGACATTGTGATGATATAGGGTAGAGAGTCAGGATTCTCTTATACTTCTTGGAAGAATGTTTATTTTTTTATTTTTAAATATTTTGTTTTAGCATGTAATTAACTTAGGTGGGTTCATAATCCATGCTCTGTGTCATCTGTGGTAAGAAGTAACTGAAATCTGTGTTCAATTTAACTTTAGCTGGGCTGCTTGGAGTCTGCCACATATGTTTGTAGTTCAGGAGTCAGTCAGAGTTTGTACGCAGATTTTTGGCTTCTCCTTTGTGACTCTGTTTGTTCCTGGATTTCCTCCTCACTTTCCAGCTGCTTTGAATGTCCTGAACTCTAGTATTTGGTTCTTCAAGTCAGTTAGACTACAGGTTTTTATCCTAGTTTTAGCTGACCTGTTTGGGTGCTGACTGAGACCCACCCTGAGGCCAAAAGCTATAAAAAAAATGAGAAAATCATCCAGTACAATTTCTTCTTTCAAGTGTGGACTTCGCTTCAGTTTCTGCCTGCTTCTGGTCACTCTCAAGTCCTACAAGGAGGTTGTGGGCTTTTTTTTTTTTTTTTGCGTATTTGTTCATTAGTTTTCTAATATTCTAATATTTTGTATAGTTCATAACTGTTGTCTGTGGAAAGGTGCTCTGATAGAAGGTCCTCAGCCATTACTAGAAGCACAACCTCTGTTGAAGGATTTTAAACAGTTTAGTGGTTTATATTTTTAAAAGTATTGTTGAGCTTGTTTTCTGCTCAATAATCCAATCCTCTGAAGGAATGAGTGGTTTATACTGTTTTATTTATTTGACTCCCTTTGTTATATCAATTAGAAAAATATGTGTGATACCCTTTCCATTCTTCGGATGCACACAAATCTGGTTTACTCTCTCGTTTGACCTTCACAATAGCTCTTGAGCAAGGAACTGCCATTTCTGCTTTAGTGTTAGGTAGCAGGTGAAAGGTAAATATCACATACCCATGTCTGGGGAGTTCACCAGATCACTAATCTACTTTCCTGGAGGAAAGTATCTTAGGTCAATGGTTCTCAGTTGAGGTAAAAAAAGTTTCCGCCAAGGGATATTGGAAATGTCTGGAGACATTTTTGGATATCATAACTGGGGGAAGTGCTACTAGCATCTAGTGGGGAGAGGCCAGGGATGCTGCTAAAAATCTTACATTGCACAAGATAGCCCCCCATAACAAAGAACTATCCATCCCAAAATGTCAATAGTTCCAAGGTCAAGACACTCTGATTAACCCCAACGTTTTCTTCGCTTACATTCACCCCACTCCCATCCTCAATCCAACCACAATGTTGAACCAACTTGATACCCTGAATGCTATTTTATAACTTTGAAATTCAATTTTTGTCTTGATTCTTCGTTGATCTTGTCAGCACATTTAGAATGCTAGCCAGGATTCAGCCAATATTTTACCTAGTATCTACTGTGCACCAGGCAGCATATTAATTGTTTTCTCTTGCTGTCTTGCTTCATTCATTCTCCTCAATATCAATTGAGCCTTGACTATATGCCAGGTACACTACTTCAAATTGAGGGAAGGATTACTATCCCTGTTTTTACAAATGAGGAAGCTGAAGCTCAGAGAGGTTGAGTGAATTATCAAAGACCACGCAGTTCATAATTGGCTTGGCAGTTGGACTCTGAGGACATGTCAAGCTACTGCTACACTTGCTGAGAGAAGTCACCATAGTCCTTTACTCTGCTGGGACTTGTGACTGCCCAGATGCTCTGCCTAACTGAGGGTAGTACTTAAAACTAGTTGCTATCAAATCGTCTCTGATTCTTGGCAACCCCACGTGGGTCAGAGTAAAACTATGCTCCATAGGGTTTTCAGTGGCTGATTTTTTGGAAGTAGGTTGCCAGGCCTTTCTTCCCAGGTGGACTCTAACCTCCACCTTTCAGTTAGCAGCTGAGTGCCTTAACTGTTTGCACCACCCAGGGACTCCAGGGTAGCACTTAAACCCATTGCCGTCGAGTCGATTGCAACTCACAGCAACCCTACTGGACAGAGTAGAACTGCCCCATAGGGTTTCCAAGGAATGGCTGGATTCGAACTGCCAACCTTTCAGTTAGCAGTCGAGCTCTTAACCACTGCACCACCAGGGCTCCAAGGTAGCACTTAGCATCTATCAAAGATGGGGAAACAGAGGCAGGGGCTGAGGGTGTAATGCCATTATCACAGAGAGAGAAATAGAACCCCAGTGTTCCAAGTCCCCACCCAGGTGCTCTGCAGGCCTCCCAGAGAGTATGAATGGGTTTTGATGGGGATAATAGTCTCTCTCCCAATACACTCACTGCTGGCCTTTCCTATTGAGCAATTCAGCCTTCAAATGCTCGGTACATTAGACCAAAGGATGGGTGTTTTGTCTTCTTTTTCCCCGCCTTTTTCTTTTTAGGGAAAGCAATTTGCGCCTTTCTGATTTAGAATGAGATCTGGCAAGTAAGTGCTTGTTCTCCCTCCTTCCCTTGTTCCCCTACTCCCTCCTCACCCTTCAGTTAAAAAAAAAAAAAAAGTCTTAGGGGGAGTGAGGGGGAATAAGAACACAGGATCCATGCTAAGCAAAATTATTTGCATAAGCTGTACACTTGGTTTTTAGAGCCTGGGCTGATCTAACCTATGACAAATTCCTCCGTCTCGGCTACCTGCCAGCTGCGTTTTCATCGGGGCTGGCAAGACAACTGAAGTCTACATTCTGTACTAATTAACGACCTTCAGGAGAGAAGACCACCAATTGCAATGCCAGCACACTTTGCTTGTTAAAGGGGACAGGGGGCCTTGTTGGACAAGGCCCAGGCTTTTTTCTTTGGGGTGGTGGGTGGATAAGCAGGCCAGGAAGGGTGAGGGGTGGGGCTGGGGTGAGGGCTGGGTTGGGGGAGCAGTAAACAGAACAGAAAGACAAACTCCACGTTGTAGTAATGGTTGGGACCACATCGGCACATACCAGAACATTGTAGTGAGCCCTGGGCTTCTGCAAGGTAGCTCTGTAGCAAGCAGGAAAGTGAGCTGGAGGTGAGGGGCTCTGTTGGGAAAATTACTTCTGCTAACCCGGAGAGCTGCATGCAGAGCCCATGCTACAAAGAGCAGCCCTGCCCCTGGCTCCACGGTGGGAGTAGCACTTGAGTCTGCCAGTAACACCCCAGGGCAGATAGTCATCAGTGTTGGTAGCCTCACCTTCTGGTGCAAAGATCAGAGATATGTTGCTACAAAAAACATCTCCTCCCCTGGGATTCCACTGATTTCATCTCTGTTTATTATTGATGGTGGTGGTCGGGTAGGGGAGAAAATGAGAGGACATTCTTAAAGAACACTTAGGGTGAGGGGAAGAATCACCCATGATCTCACGGTCTAGCACAGCCGCTCATTTTTGCATACTGCTGGATGGTTGTACCTCCTTTGGGCACTTTCAGGTGAGCTCTTGAAGCCATCTTTTTTTTTCTCTGCCTGGATGGAGAGAGTTTTCAACTACAACACATTAGGGCTGGAGGGGGGACCCTAAAGGTCATTTCACTGAACCTCTTGGCTCCAGGAAACACTCCTTAGAAACTAACCCAGGTGGATGATGACATATCAGTTTTTACAGAACTGCAAGGATGCCCCATGTCCTCTCTCACCCAGCCGTGTGTTGGATGGCTTACGGAGTCTCTTTGTGGGAGGACAGAAGCGAGGTGCCCTTGGCTGATGCTCCTTCTCCCAGGGCCTCCTGCCCACCTGTCAGCAGGGCCACTCCTTGAGGGAGAACTAAACCCTCTTTCTACCATCTGACCCTCTCAACACCCGATCTCCAAAGCCTCTGACTTGGAACAAGTTCTTCTCTTACAGGCACATCCATTTGGACTGTGAAAGGCAAAGTGGAGCCAATTGCCCCTTCCCTCAAGAGAAGCCTGGAGTGGAAAGATGGGGTGCCCCTCTGCTCACCCCTAGCCCCTGCAGACTCCCAACCACCCCCGTATCACCAGCCCCATGCTTCATTAAGGGAGCACAATGTGTCCCCATGGTCGCCTGCCAGCCGGGATGTCCTGTGTGACAGCAGATGCAAAGAGAATGAACAGGCGGCTGAAAGGGTTGGGGACAAAAAAGAGCACATTGTCCAGAGCTCTGAAAGGACTGCCTGAGAGGAGACATATGCATCTGAAAAAAATACCCCAGTGGGTCTCCCTCCTGCTGGCCCCAGCCCGCCCTCACCCAAACCCTTCTCTGATATTGCACAATGGTGTCTCCACGCCAGGCAGGGCCAGGCCAGCTCCAGGCTAACAGCAGGCATTAGGGCTAGTGGATGAGTGTGGAGGGAAGGGTCTCAGACGCACAGGTTCCTCCAATGGAGATTCTCCACAAGAGATTCTCCTGTCTGACTTAGGGTCATGGAGTCATTGAATCATAAAAGAGTGGAGGTGGGAGGTTCTGTGGAAATCACCTGGTCTAACCCTTTCATTTACAGAGAAATAGACTGAGACTCAGGGTAGATGATATGCTACAGATAAACAGTAGAGGCAGAGGCTGGGTGAGCACCCAGATCCCCCACCTCCTGGTCTAGTGTATTTATGGGTGCCACAGTTATACATCCAGAGGATGATGATGGAATTTCCAAATGGGAGCTTCATTTTCTCTTTAGACCTCCCTTCTGCAGCTCTGCCAGGGTATGAAGCCAAAACCCAACCTGGAAAATGATTGTGTCATACCCATAAATATCCCAGGGCTTCGTTGGATGTATGAGGTTGGGACTCCAACAAATGGGAGAAGTAAAAACTACTTACAAATGAGCTGGTATTTTGTGAGGGACAGCTTCACAGTTTTGCAAAAGGAAAAGTGCATGGGTTTGCAAGTCAAATGTGAGTCCAAGTCCTCTGCTCTATTTTGTGAACTTGGGCAATTCATGAGACCTCCATAAGCCCCAGCTTCATCATTAGAAAATCAGGGCTAATATGAATGCCAGTGCCAATATCCTCATCAATACCAATCTTGGACTAATTCTAATGTTAACTATATCAGCCTGGCCTCTCTCAAAGAGCCACTTTGAGGATTAAAGGTGATGTTTGTGTTCTTAGCTGCCGTTGAGTTGGTTCCCAACTCATGGCAATCCCATGCACAATGAGATTGGACATTGTGATCTATAGTGTTTTCACTGGCTGATTCTTAACAAGTAGATTGCCAGGCCTTTCTTCCTAATCCTTCTTAGACTGGAAGCTCTGCTGAAACCTGTTCAGCATCATAACAACGCGCAGGCCTCCACTGACAGACAGGCGGTAGCTGTGCATGAGTTGCACTGGCCAGTAGTCAAACCCGGCTCTCCTGCGTGGAAGGCCAGAATTCTACTACTGAACCACCACTGCTCTCTCAAAGTTGATACCAGAAGGGAAAGCTCTTTGTGGACTCGTGAGCACTGTACAAACTAGAATACGATTCTTAACATTAGAAACTTGCAGGAAGTTATCATTGCTCAAGACCGTGTTCCTTTGTAGGGTATTTTCTAAACCAGCAATTGCTTTTCAACTTAGACTTTTTGGAGGAGGGGGAAGTAAAATTTGATGACAGTCAGGATTCTTTGTAAAATCAATTGTAAATTTGATATTGCCTACTTTTAACCATGTACAGGGTCAGCACAAAAGAGGAAGACCCTCAACAAGATGGATTGACACGATGGCTGCAACAATGGGCTCAAGCATAACAACGATGGTGAGCATGGCGCAGGACTGGGCAGTGTGTCATTCTGTAGTGCATAGGGTCGCTATGAGTTGGAACTGACTTGACTGCCCCTAACAACAACAACAGCTTTTAACCATAATGGGAAAAGCGGCTTTCTAGAAAGCAAACTAGTCAAAGAAGGAGTCTGTGGGATCACTCACCTTTTAGCCTGTCTCCAGTGAATTTTCTGATGTGAGCAATGTCCCCCTCCACCTGCGGCTGCTTTCTCCTCCCTCCACAGCCCCTCCCAAGGTGTACTTAAGTGGACCCCACAGACTCAGACTGCAAGTCCCGGGGAAATGAGCTCACCGGCTGCATGCTAGCAGATGTGGGGAAGTCTGTGTGGTCTCTCACAACAGCTGTTTAGAATTCTTTTCCCCTGAAAGTTTCCATTCTGTATATGGGGAGGTGGGCCGGGGGGAAGGGCAAGAATGTCAGCTCTCCACCCTGTTTTGGAGCTGTTTTGTTTCTTTGAGATTTCAATGTTTCTGAGCCATCGTACATGCTGGAAGATGTCATAAATGAGTTTGTTTTGTTCCAGATGTACGAGACCAGGATCTCCGGCTCGGATTATACACACTGTGTTGTCATGCTAATGCGTGTGTGTCTGTGTGCGCACACACACACACATGTCCCAAACTGCTCAGCACTGAGAAGGAAACAAGGGAGCTAAAAGAAATAACTTTCCTCAAAAAAATTTCCCACTGTTAAGTCAAGCAACATATCCCTGAACCAATTAGAGGACTGGTAAATGCCACACTAGGAGTCCCTGGGTGGTGCAAAGGTTGAGCATTCGGTTGCTAACTGAAAGGTTGGTGGTTTGAGTCTACCCAGAGGCATCTCAGAGGAAAGTTCTGGCAATCTACTGAAAAACTGGCCATTGAAAACCCTGTGGAGCACAGTTCTACTCTGACACAAATTGGGTCACCCTGAGTTGGAATCAGTTAAACGGTATACTCTCCAGAAGCCAAAGGAAGGAGATTTCATTTTGGACTAGGATCATTGGGAGAGGCTTTGTGGGGAAGGTGAGCCTTGAGCTGGCTGGGAAGGAGGATATAACTTGGGTAGTGAGGCAAGGACTGGACATCCTGAGCAGGGTAATGGAGTGAGCAAGAGTGTGGAGGTGGGAACAAGGCAGTTTGTCTCATTCACATGCAGCCCACATATGTCCAGAAGTCTACTTAAAGATTCCTGGGGCTGAGAAGGCCAATGGAGAGCCAACTGGTCTATGCCCATCTCCAAGCAGGATCATGACCAAATCATCATCTATCACTTGTAAAGCTTATCCAAGAAAAGGACTGCAAAATCTTTTTGGTAAGGTGTTCCAGAGTTTATTACCCTAATTCTTGACAGTTCTTTCCTCATATTTTCTTTTAATCCGTTTGGCAGCCCAGTGTTCACAACCTGAAAGCAAGTGTTAAACTTGTGAAACCCATGACCCCAAAGAGGTACTATACTCTGAAAGGGCCTCACTCATTAAACACAACTGAGCACCTACTGTGTGCCAAGCTATATGTCAGGCTCTAGGAATCCAGAGGTGAATTAGGGTGCTCCTGTTCGGAATTGGAAACCCTGGTGGTGTAGTGGTTAAAAGTTCAGCTGCTAACCAAAAGGTCAGTAGTTCAAATCTACTAGGCGCTCCTTGGAAATCCTGTGGGGCAATTCTACCCTGTCCTATAGGGTCACTATGAGTCAGAATCGACTCAGTGGCAATGGGTTTGGTTTTTTTATTGTTGTTGTTCAGAACTGACTTGATGGCAATGGGTTTGGGTTTGGGTTTTGTCTTCAGGCTGCTCACAGTGAAATAAGCAATTAAAGCATCATGTCAGAAAGGCTATTATAAAACATAGGCAAAAGGAATTCACAAGAAAAATGTACTAACTCTGCTTGGAGGTTGGATGATGTTAAGGGCTTCAGGAGGAAGTTATAGCTGTGTTGGGCTTGGAGGGATAGATAGGGGTTGACCAGGTAGACACGAGAGGAAGTGGCATTCCAGGCACAGGGATCAGTATGTGTGAATGCATGGAGAGATGGAAGAGTATCCCCTCTCTTTTCCTCCAGGACCCTGCTCTCACACTTAACACACACCCAATTATCACCTGCAGAAAGAATGAATAAATAAATGAATGAACAGATAAATAGCCTAGCACTTCACAAATTGTCCAGGGGACTGGCAAACCTATGGATGCAAGTGCCTTAGGGTCTTTTATGAATTGATTGGGTTCAAGACAGAGTGTCTGAGACTGACAATGACTGTGAAGGTTCCTAGCAGAATGCCTAGCACGTGGAAGCACTTGAGCATTCATTTATTCATAGACCACACTGAGAAGAGGGATTCAAATGTGAGGTCAAGAAAGCACTAGCTAACTCCATGAAAACCAGAACAATAAGAGGAAGGAGTCTGATGTCGATGTGATGAAAGTGGGTCATAAAGTGGTAACTTTGGTGAAGGGTAAACCATATACAATACTGGGGAAGCCAGCACAACTTGTACAAGGCAAGGTCATGGAAGCTCCATAGACACATCCAAACTCCCTGAGGGACTGAATTGCTGGGCGGAGGGCTGTGGGGACCATGATCTCGGGGAACATCTATCTCCATTGGCATAACACAGTTTATACAGACAATATTCTGCATTCTACCTTGGTGAGTAGCATCTGGGGTATTAAAAGCCTGTGAGTAGCCATCTAAGATACTCTACTGGTCTCACCCCTTCGGGAGCAAGGGAGAATGAAGAGAACAAGATACAAGGGAAAGATTAGTCCAAAGGACTAATGGACCACAACTACCACAGCCTCCACCAGACTGAGTCCAGTACAACTAGATGGTGCCCGGCTACCACCACTGACTGCTCTAACAGGGATCACAACAAAGGGTCCTGGACAGAGCTGGAGAAGGATGCAGAACAAAATTCTAACTCACAAAAAAAGACCAGACTTACTGGCCTGACAGACTGGAGAAACCCCAAGAGTGCGGCCCCCAGACACCCTTTTAGCTCAGTAATGAAGTCACTCCCAAGGTTCACCGTTCAGCCAAAGATTAGACAGCCCTATAAAAGAAAATGAGACTAACAGGGCACAACAGTTCAGGGACAAAGACTAGAAGGCAGGAGGGGACAAGAAAGCTGGTAATAGGGAACCCAAGTTTGAGAAGGGACATTGTTGACATGTCATGAGGTTGTTAACGATGGTCATAAAACAATATGTGTACTATCTGTTTAATGAGAAACAGTTCTGTAAACTTTCATCTAAAGTACAATAAAAAATAAAAAAGAGAAATTGCGTCATGTTCGTCTACCGTGTGGACATTAGTTTGTTTTCAAGTTTCTGTTACATCATCAGAGTCCATCTCCCCTTCCTCATTAGCTTGGAAGAACAACACAGTACAATAGTAACTGCACTAGCAATAGTAATGATGGAAACTTAGCATTAGTCAGGCTCTGCTCTAAGCACTTCACATTTATTAGCTCATTTAATCCTCACAATTCTGTGAGGTAAGTGTGATGATTAGAGCCTTGTATAGACAAGGAAAGTGAAGTCAGGTTAAGCAACTTGCTCAGGGTCACATAGCTAATAATTATCAGAGACTGGAGTTGAATCCAGGCAGGAAGGTTCCAGAGTTTGAGATCCTAATCACGATCTAAATCTCTTCCCAGGGATATAGGGTAAACCAGAACCCTTTCCCTACCCCCTAATGCTCATTTACTGAGTTTGAAAGATACTTATTCTTTAGATAATAATTATTGTTATTATTATAACTGCCTTCCAGAAGTCCTTTCCTACCATCCCATTCTCACTTTCTTAACCTTAGAATACAGTGAGGAGGGAGTACATATGGCTAGCATTAAAAAATTAACATTGGAGCTAGGATGACTTGTAGTGTTTGATGACTTGAGGGAGCTCTGGGCATCTCTATCTCCTCTATGGTCCTTTTCTTTTACTGGGGAAATTCTAAGCTCCTCCTCGACCCTCCACTTCACCCTCTCCAAAACACTGAAAAAATTATGTAGAGGAGAAACTGAGGCACAGGGACAAAAATTCATGTACCACTCATAGGACCCTGAGAACATGACAGCAAGACAGACAGGGACTCCTATGATATAGTCTTATGTCACTAGATCCAGAACAGACTACAAGGAATGACAGCCTCATGGCATACATGCCTCCGTTTCCCACTCTCACACCCAGAGCAGGCATTGCTAATCAGTCAGGGCATGCTTTCTCAGTTCAGTGTTTCAGGCAGTCACTACCTCCTAGTCTTATCTGGCCCATCAGATAAACTGCTTTGACATTCTTGGACCAGCCATTAGCTGTTTGAAGGCCTAAGAGAACCAGAAGGAACTTCTTGAGTTCCCTCCTAGATCTAGAACCAGTGTCCTGTTCCCAAGGGGAGCTAGATATTTTCTCACTGCAAAGATGTTGGGCAAACTTGTATTTCTTCTCTCTTTTATAAGACCAGGGCAAATATCTGAGCAGTGGCCCTGCATCAGGTTAAATAAATAAACTTTTGTTGTGTGCTAGGCCCTAGTAAAAATAAGATTTAACTATTTCCAGAGCTGCTGCTTAGGCTTGTGCAGATTGTATTTAGACTACAATATGAATAACATCCCACAAGGTGTAGTGCACAACCTGTACAATTTTCTGCTGAGGACTTCGTCACCCCTTGCTTCAGGCCGCTCACAGTCTAGTTGGGCAAATGGTATCTAAACAAACAATGACAATTCAGTCTTACTAGCACTATCACCAAGGCATGTCCAAAGAGGACAAAGAAGGAAGAAGCCAGCACCCATCTGTTTGGGAGCTAGGGAAAGCTTCACAGCAGAAGTAGCCTTAAAGCTAAGCATTGAACAATGAATAGCAACCCTACAGGTCAGAGTAGAACTGCCTCATAGGGTTTCCAAGGAGCAGCTGGTGGATTCGAACTGCCAGTCTTTTGGTTAGCAGCCATAGCTGTTAACCACTGGGCAACCAGGGCTCTGAACAGTGAATACAAGTTCCCTAAGTAGAGCAGGAAAGAAGGGGCATTCTGAGCAGAGGGGCTGGAATGTGGAAAGACATAGTGCATGGTGAACAGTTCAGTGTGTGGGAGGAGAGTCGAGGGGGTGTGGTGCTGGTGGGAGTCAGCTCACCCTGTTCTCAGACTACACTGGTGATGTCTGGCTGCCTCCAGCCAGGTCAGGCACCTCCCAGAAATCCTCTTGTCTGTGCCTTTCAGGGCTGTCTGGGAAGGAAAGGTCCTTAAAGACAAGCATGTCCAGTGTTGAAAGGAGATGGAGAGATTTTTTTTAAGGCAAAAACCCCAAGCCTCACTCCCACAGTGCATCAGTGTGTAGAAGTGAGAGCAACAATTCACGGCCTGTTTGCATGGGCCAGGGAAGGGAGGCTTTCTGGGAGCTAGGTGAGAGCAAGGCTGTTCCTGAAGGCTCCAGTCTGTTTGTGCAGACAGCATGGAATCTCTTCAAGCCATGATCGTGTGGCATCCGCTGTTTCCCTCCAGGAAAATCCTTGACATGCTGAGGAATGGGCTGGCTGGTGTGCCAGAGATGGGGGCAGGCGTCTGGGGCTTGCCGCCTGCTATGGTGGTCAGTCTACTGGAGACGTTCAAAGCATATAGGTTCAAAGGAGCTTTTAGCTCAGTCTCAAGCTGAATGTAAAGATGATCCCAAGGATGAGGAGAGGAAAGGAAGAAGGGATTTTCAGGGACCACCCCCTTCTCAAGAAAGAGCTCCAAGGACCAATAAACCCACTCCTAACCTAAATGGGTGGAGAGACCTTGTGGGGTAGTGGTTAAGAGCTTGGCTGCTAACCTAAAGGTCAGTGGTTCGAACCCACCAGTTGCTATACTGGAGAGAGATGTAGCGGTCTGCTTCCATAAAGATTTACAGCCTTGGAAACCCTATGGGACAGTTCTACTCTGTCTTATAGGGTCACTATGAGTCAGAATCAACACTGCGGCGACTGGTTTGTTGGGAGTCCCTGGGTGGCACAAATGGTTAAGCACTCGACTGCTAACTAAAGGTTGGCTGGTTTGAACTCACTCAGAGGTGCCTCGAAACAAAAGCCTGGTGATCTACTTCCAAAAAATCAGCCATTGAAAATCCTATGGAGCACAGTTCTTCTCTGACACACATGGGGTTGCCATGAGTTGAAGTCGGCTCGATGGCAATTTTTTTTTTTTTTAGTTTGGTAAGCCAGATGAATCTCCAGACACTAGGCCACAGAGGAAAGTGTCCAGCGTTTCAGGCTAGAGTTCCCCTTTCTCCTGCAGGCTTAGGGGGAAAGGTGGAAAGTACAGGTAACCTTAAGCTGCAGGGAGAATGCTGTCTTGCCATCTGGGCCAGTACTACCCTGTTGAAGCCAGATTTGGGGTACATGTCACAGTTTAAAAAGCTTTAATTGCTGTCCTTTGCCTGAGAGTACAATCCAAGGTCCTCACTATGGTTTCTAAGATCCATCAATTTCTCCCTTGTCTTACCACATTTCATCTGCCCACCTGTGGCCTGTTCTCACTCCCCACGGTCTGCTCACCCTTCCCTTAGCTCTCCACACCCTCAGTGCTGGGCTTCCAGCCGGCCAAGCCTTTCTCTCCCTGCTGTGTCTAATGAAATGCAGCCTGCCCACCTAGAGTGACGCACATATGGCCGATTCTAGTGCCAGTAAGCCACAATCCCTTTTTCTTTTTCCTCCACATGCCTGCACTGTGCTGTTTGTACCTCTGTCATTGCCCTCATTTTAGTCTAATTTACATTATGGGGGGTTGTGTATCTTTCATTGGATTTTGAACTTCTAAAAGGCAAGAGTCAATACCCTACAGTATCTTCACACTCAGTCATCCTATGTTTGCTGGAGGGAAGGAGTAAAAGAGAAGGGAAGGAGGAAGAAAGGGAAAGAGGAAAGGAAGAAGAGAAAGAAGAAAGGAAAGAAGGAAGAGAAAAGAGGGAGGGAAGGAAGGAGGAAAGAAAAAAAGGAGGGAGAGAAGGAAATAGGGACTCTTTTTTTTTTTTAACCTTTCTGTTTAATGAGGTCGTTTCTTACTCTTGAAGGCAGACTTTACACATACTGCCCTTCGATGTAGATATAATAAATTCTGTCTAAAAGAGAAATCCTATAAGCCAGATGCTTTCAAAAAGATATATACATTTAATATGGCATTATGAACCACGTTAAAACAAAAAAAAAACCAAACCCATTGCCATCGAGTTGATTTCGACTCATAGCGACCCTATAAGACAGAGTAGAACTGCCCTATAGGGTTTCCAAGGAGCACCTGATGGATTCGAGCTATGTTAGATATTTTAAATAAAATCTGTGCTTTTTAAAAATTCAATAACATCTCCTCTGTGTCAGGCACTCTACTGAAAAGGGGCTGTGAATTGGAAGCAGATGGGCCCTGTCCTCAAGAAGCTCAGAGTCCAACAGGGAAGAGAAAACCTGAGCCACAATATCAAACGAAAGCTCAGAACACTTCTGTGTGGCGAGAGATGGAGAAGAGAGAGAATTACCTCCAGCTTGTGGAGATGCGACTGCGGGGCCTTTCTGAGGGGAAGGCCGGAGGAGGAATTGTAAATCTGTTTGCCTAGTGCCAAAGAATGCTTGCCTTGGAAACCAGAATACCTCAGATTCAGTCCCAGTGATAAAGTGTCTCTAAACTGGGTCAAGGACAAAAAACAAAGGACAGACAATACCATAAATAATGAACTTTTAGGGCAGAAGGTGTCAGCTCAAGTACCTAGAGGCTCTACAAGGGAGAGGGAACCAGGAATGGAGTGATTTGGTCAGAGATTTGGAAGACCTCAGATCAATCCATCAATTAATTCTTCAGTTCCACACTTTTCTCTTAGCTAGCATATTGCAATAACTTCTAATTGATTTCCCCCATGTCAGTCTCTCCCTGGTCTTATCTGTCCTCTACAGTGTTGCAAGGTTGATCTTCCTGGGATTCCACGGTGATAACATTCCTTCTCTTCGTACAGCCTTTCAATAGTTCCCCCGAAAAAGAATAAAACTAAAATCTAGATGGGCACTCAAGGTTATTCCAACTTCATTCTGTGTTTTAACAAGGATTCCAGGTGATTTTGGTGCATGCTAATGTTCAAGAATTATTCATATATATGGCTCATCCCTTTTACAAAGGAAGTATATTCTCAGTGTCTACATCCCTAATACACATGATGTTTTATATCCCTAATACATCCTGTAGCCCCTCGGCTCAGAGGCTAGCACATGCAGGTGTTGAAGAAATCATGGAAAGGTAAAGTGTACCTTCTGAGTAGAGGTTGCACATCAAGTGGAGTGCTAGGTGCTGCAGGGAATCAGGGAATTAGATGCTTTATGGTGCATTTGTTTATAGTTTATTTGAGGAGACAAAATCAGCGCATGGAGCAATTGAGAATAACTAAGTGTTAATCTGCAGAGTGCAGTTACTAAAAAAAGCTCAAGCACAGAAAAGGAAAAGAGATACTAGTGGTTTAATTACATACCCTTATACAACTGAGGAGTCCCTGGATAATGCACATGGTTAATGCACTTGGCTGCTAACCAAAAGATTGGAGGTTTAAATCCACCCATGGGCTCCTCTGAAGAAAGCCCTGGCAATCTACTTCCAAAAAATCAGTCACTGAAAACTCTACGGAGCAGTTTTACTCTAACACACGTGGGGTCACCATGAGTTGGAGTCGACTCAACGGCAACTGGTATTACAACTGAACTCTCCTTTCACAGGGGCTTGTTTTATTCCCTATCTGCCCGGGAAATAAGCAGTAAGCAAGCTAGAGAATGATGACGACGATGATGATGATAACCACGATCTTACTACTACTTATAAATGGAATAATAATAATAATAGCTAACATTTATTGAGGTCCTGCTACGCATCATGAACTATTTTAAGCATTTCATGTATTTATTTAATCCTCCTAATAACCTAATGAGATAGATAATATTATTAACCAGTTTCATAGGGGTGGAAACTGAGGCACAGAGAAGATAGGTAAGGTTCTACTGTCAGGAAGTGGCAAAGTCAGATTTGAACCCAGGCAGCCAGACTCTTGAGAGCCTGTGTGCTAAGCGGGCTGGAGAGAAGGAGGGCCCCAGCACTTTGACTTGATCTGCAAAGTGCATTGGGCAAGCACTTTATCATCAGAATGGGATCTTTGACCAAACGGGAAATTCTCGGGGTCTTCAGTAATATCCTTCCTTCTGGATGGCTGCTGTATCTTCTTTGGCCCTCTATGAGCTTTTCCGCTCTGTGATAAGCTCCCTTTCTCACCCACATGGGAGATCACTCTTCCTCTACATCCATTGTTTTAATTAACATGTTTCCACCACAATCTTGCCTCATAGAAATCCCAGACTCTATCTCATCACTCTTTACTCCCTTGCCTGTGCCATGAACGGACTCTCCTTTGATGCAGGGATGTTTGAGGCTTCTCCTCCTCTTTAGAAATTTCTTTTCATCCTCTCCTTCTTTTTATCCCATAAGGTGTGGAACACCTAGGGTGTATAGCTCCTTTCAGATAGATTTTAAAAACACATGCACACAGTCACAGTTTGGTGTGATGCTGCTGAGCCAGTGCTTTGGGGGACTCCCATCAACACAGTTTTATGCCGTCTCTGACTTACTGTGTGACCTTGGGGCCAGCCACTTGCCCTCTCTGTGTCTCAGTCCCCCGCGGTGGGATCATAATATCTACCGCCAAGAAATGCTTGGAGCATGAATGAATTATTATCCTGAACGCCCTCTGAGCTTCTGGGACAAAGGTGCTATGTTAATACACAGTATCCCTCTTCTTCTTCTTCTCATTAGTATTATTCAAACCCAGATGGCATTATTATTGTTGTTGATTGACAGCCCCGCATAGCCCCATTCACGGGTGTCAGAGAGCCAGGCGGTAGTTAACACAAGCAAAAACCATGTTTAAAACAAAGCCTAAGGAACACTCCAATAGTGTGTGCCTTGGATTGCTATTAAAGCCAGAGCAGCTGCGGTGGCAACACGGAGGGACAGGGCAAGGAAATGCATCCCGGAGCACAAAGAGGGGAAAGTGGGTCTTGACACTGATCATATAATCGTGCTGGGCTTTTATAGACACTGGGAGGCCTCAAACAGAACAAATGCTTGAACTTTATCCACGGTTTACAGGCAGCGACTGTAAAGGTCTTTGTTGCTGTTGCTGCCATGTTAATGACCCAGCTTGGGGCGCCGCCGCCGCCGCCCGCCGCTTCTTCCAAAGAAAACAAATCAAAGTGAGTAACTCCATGTCCAGCAATGAGTTTTCCATTATATAAATATAAGTATAAATCTTTCGTAGTTGGGCAGCCATACTGCGACGTCGGAGGCTGGTAAAGGGGTCAAGGTAGGTAGACACTTTGAACCCCTGAGCCATCACATCAAAAAGAGGCCCCCTTCTCTTTGTTAATTGCCAAATAAACAGATAAAAATAAACCATGGTGCTCCCGCTCTGTGGACAGTGTCTGCACCAAAAGAAAGAGGATGGGGAGGCGGGCGGAGGGGGAGGTATGGGGGTCCCTTGATCTGGTTCTCCAGTACTTTTTCCACTCTGCCTACCCTGATAAAACCCCATGAGTAATTGACCCTCAAGAAGCGGAGACATTAATCTTCAGCTACAGGGCATGTCTTGGAACATTAGAGAAGTTTGATCAAGGTTGTATCTCGGGTAGACGCAATTAGTGCCTCGGAGGTTTAAAAAAAAAAAGATTGCCCATAAATATTCTGATTGTCTTAACAGAACCTGGGAGTCCTTGGTAAGGTTAGGAAGCTGAAAAGTGGAGGCAGTGGGCCTTTGGTGGGGGGTTTGCACAAACAGACTAATAGCCTGGGCTCATAAGATGTGGGAGAGGCTGTAGAGGTTGGGGTGAGCATGTGAAATAAGGCAGGGTGGAAGTGGAGGAAGAAAGTGGGGACACTAGAGTGAGAGAAAATACTCGGGGAGCTTGTCCCTGCTGGTGGGGTGATGGCTTAGGGGTACCATGAATGAAGTGACAGGGACAGGGCTATTACCAAGGGAGGGAAGTTATACATTGGGAGGTTCCAGGAGAGAGGTCCTGAGGGGTAGATGATTCGAGAGCAGTGCTGGTCACCTAGTCTCCAGCCCTGTTCTTCCTTCAGCTACAGCAGAAAGAGCACAACATGCTTCTTGCATGTGACTTTTTTTCCTCCCAAAATAGAAATCACCACCCCTAGAAAAAGTAAATGCCTTTCTTTTACCCAAACACTTTGCTTCCTTCTCTATATTTTCTCATAATTTCTTCCCTAACCAAATCTCTTTCCTTCACTGGATCCCTCCAGCTACCTCTTCTTTGCCATCAAGTGGGCATCCATCCATCCATTCATTCACTCAGTCAACATCATGGACTCCTTCTACCTCTGCCTTCCAGGAAGTGTGCAAGACATTCTAGATGCTAATAAGGCAGGCTTTGTCCTCTGACAGTTCTCTTCCTAGTGTCAGAGACAGACAAACTGGTGCTGAGGTAAGTGCTAAGACCAAAGAAAGCACAAGTGTGCCTGAGTCAGCTTTCGGAAAGGTGGGTCAGGAGGTGTGGTATGTGCGCGTGTGCGTGGAGGGATGGTAACAACAGGAAAGGATTCCAGGAGAAGGGAGTGATTGGGCTGAAACGTAAACACCAAATGGGAATTAGGTGAAGAAGAAGGGGAAAGGATCTGACAAAAAGGAAACACCATGTTCAAAGGTACAGAAGTTTGGATTGATAAAAAAGAAAGCACAGAGTGAGAGCTACAGCAGAAGCAATACAGGTGAGGAAGTAAGGCAAACTCTGGGAACGACTTGTCTAGAGAGGCTGGAGCTGAGAATGTGAGAGAGATATGAGGTAGGCAGGGGCCAGATCACAGAAGGCCTGATATGCCTGGATGAGGAGTTTAGGCTTGATCCTGAAGTACAGGGATCTGCCAGAGAGTTATAAGCATGGGGTGGGGAGGTGGGAGCGGGGGTGGGGGTGGGGACAAGATCAGATTAAAGAAAGATCACTAGGCTGTAGAATGAAGACCAGACTGGTGGGGCCAGACAGAGTGTGGGATGGAGGGACCACTTGGTTAGGAAGCTGTTGCCATCTCCAGGGCAAAAGACAACCTGCAGGGAACTAAGCAAAGAGAACAGATGTGACCATCTAAAAAGGAAAGCGTGGGAAGAGTGAGGAGAGGAAGCATCCCAGAATTCTAGCAGGTCTAATAAATCCCTCCTTCTAACTCACTCTTCCCCTTGAAGTATACTTCAAACTCCTCTCCTTTAAGCTCCATCCCCTTGTGTCTTGGCTTTTCCTCAAGTCTCCCCCTCACAGCCTCTTCTTACGTACATACATCACCATAACTCCTAGCTAATTTTCCTCTCTGATCTCCTAAAGCAATTTCTCATCCAAATCTCCTTTCTATTTGCTTCCTTCTCTGCTTATTCCAATCCCATGTTTCTACCTGCTTGACACTGTAGTGGGAGTTGGGACTTGTATTTTGTTGCAGGGGATGAACTGGCTTCCGGCCTCTTGTCACAAGAGCCACAGACCCCATTCTGCTCAAGAGAAAGAGTTAAAGGATCTTCCTAGGAAGGAGAAAGAGGGAGATTTAGATTGAGGAGGAGAAAAACCAAGAGAGATGAGATCCAGGTTGGATTTAAAGCAGCAATAAAATTAAATTGGTCTTGCTTCTTCATGAAATAGTTGGGGAAAGATTTAATGGGATCCCTGGAAAGTTTCACATTCCATAGTTCTAAGTTTGGGATTTCTTTTTTTTTTAAGTATGGGAGAAAACCTAATTCATTGAACAAGAAAGAGGCTGCCCTGCCCCTACTCCTTCCTTTCCACCCCATCCTCAGAAGTCAGAATAGACTTCTGATTCCAGATCTTTCCTGAAAGCCAAACGGAGGCTTCAGAGGAACCATAAAGTCATTTCTGCGCTTGCCATATTAACAAGTCCAGGATAGCTTACTGATCACCTGCTAGATGTTCTGCTTGGTTACTTAACACACACTATGTCACCTCTAATCCTCACTTCAACCGTACAATGTAATTATAATTATAATATCCACTTTAGAGATGAGGAAACTGAGGCTTATGGGGGTTAAGTACCCTGCCCAAGGTTTCACACTCAGTCAGCGGCAGAGTCATGATTTAAATCTAAGCCTGCATAGCTTCTCAGCCTCTAGCCTTTCTCACTGTACCATGCACTCCTTCCACTGTCGAGCTAATGAAGTTTAAGAATAAAATAAAATAAAAAAAATAGTAACTCACATTAGTTACTAACATAAATTTAATCTCACATTCTCCACTCTTCGAAAATGTTAGACACAGATGTCATTGTCTGGGTCTTGCCCTCGAACAGAGAGTTGAAAATGTTTCCCACAGAATTTTGATACTTTTCTCCAGATGAAATATTTATTATGCTGACAAGGTTTTTGTTTATTTATGTATTTATTTTTTAAGACAACATCAAATACATTTTTTTACTAACCCTATCTTACAGTCCTTTCCCGAGAGAGTTCCTTTGGGGAACCAATCTTGGAGAGATATGCAGAATTATTTCTCAGGGCCTGTAGGAGCTGCAGAAGTTCCAGGCAGAAACTTGCATACCCTCTGCCTGGATGGGGACCAGAAGCAGACTTGATGAGCAGTAGCTGGAACATCTGGCAGGTGATCAATAAGTAATCCTGGACTCAGAAATAGGTGTGGGGAGTATGAAGTAGAGGTGTAAAAGGTGAGGCAAGCGGGATGCTGCCATAACAGAAAACCTAAAAATGTGGGAGTGGCTTTGTGACAGTGGTGGGCAGAAGCCGGAAGAACTTGAGAAGAGTATTAGTAAAAATCCAAGCGTCTCAAAGAGACTATTAGCAGAAGTCTGATGTCCCTCGAGAAATCTGTCAGTCAAGGATTAAAGGAAAATGCTGTCGGAAACCAGAAAGAAGAGGATCCATTATATAGTGGCAGAAAGTTTAGCAACACTGTTTCCTGCAGAAATGCATTGTTGTTGTTAGGTGCCATCAAGTCAGTTCCAACTCATAGTGACCCTATAAACAACAGAACAAAACACTGCCCGGTCCTGCGCCATCTTCACAATCGTTTTTATGTTTGAGCCCATTGCTGCAGCCACTGTGTCAATCCACCTCTTTGAGGGTCTTCCTCTTTTTTGCTGACCCTCTACTTTACCAAGCATGATGTCCTTCTGCAGGGATTGATCTCTCCTGACAACATGTCCAAAGTATGTAAGACATAGTCTCGCCATCCTTGCTTCTAAGGAGCATTCTGGTTGTACTTCTTCCAAGATAGGCCTGTTCATTCTTTTGGCTGTCCATAGTATATTGAACATTCTTTGCCAACACTACAATTCAAAGGCATCAATTTTTCTTTGGGCTTCCTTATTCATCATCCAGTTTTTGCATGCATATGAGGTGACTGAAAACACCATGGCTTGGGTCAGGTGCACCTTAGTCCTAGGGTGACATCTTTGCTTTTCAACACTTTAAAGAGGCCTTTTGCAGCAGATTTGCCCAATGCAATTAGTCTTTTGATTTCTTGACTGCTGCTTCCATGGTGTTGATTGTGGATCCAAGCAAAATGAAATCCTTGACAACTTCAGTCTTTTCCCCATTTATAGTGATGTTGCTTATTAGTCCAGTTGTGAGGATTTTTGTTTTCTTTATGTTGAGGTGTAATCCATACTTTATGTTGAGGCTGTGATCTCTGATCTTCATCAGTAAGTGCTTCAAGTCCTTTTCACTTTCAGCAAGCAAGGTTGTGTCATCTGCATAATACAGGTTGTTAATTAGTCTTCCTCCAATCCTGATGCCACATTCTTCTTCATATAGTCCAGCTTCTCAGATTATTTGCTCAGCATACAGATTGAATAGGTATAGTGAAAGGATACAACCCTGATGCACTATTTTCCTGACTTTAAACCACAAAGTATGCCTTTGTTCTGTCTGAACAACTGCCTCTTGATCTATGTACAGGTTCCTCATAAGCACAATTAGGTGTTCTGGAATTCCCATTCTTTGCACTGTTATCCATAATTTGTTATGATCCACACAGTCAAATGCCCTTGCATAGTCAACAAAACGCAAGTAAACATGTTTCTGATATTCTCTGCTTTCAGCCAGGATCCATCTGACATCAGCAGAGATATCCCTGGTTCCAGGTCCTCTTCTGAATCTGGCCTGAATTTCTGGCTGTTCCCTGTCAATATACTGCTGCAACCGCTTTTGAATGACCTTCAGCAAAATTTTACTTGCGTGTGATATTAATGATATTGCTCAATAATTTCCCCATTCAGTTGGATCACCTTTCTTGGGAATAGGCATAAATATGGATCTCTTCCAGTTGGTTGGACAGGTAGCTGTCTTCCAAATTTCTTGGCGTAGACAAGTGAGTACTTCCAGCACTGCATCTGTTTGCTGAAACATCTCAATTGATATTCCGTCAATTCCTGGAGCCTTGTTTTTCACCAATGACATCAGTGCAGTTTGGACTTCTTCCTTCAGTACCATCGGTTCCTGATCATACGCTACCTCTTGAAATGTGCAGTAATGTGGAAAGTAGAAAACGTACCTAATGAACTGGGTGATCTACCGAAGATTTCCAGGCAGTGTTAAAGGCGAAAGAGTCCCTGGGTGTCACAGTTAAGCATTTGCCTGCTAACTGAAAGGTTGGTGGTTTGAATCCATCTAGAAGCACCTCAGGAGAAAGGCCTTGCAATCTGTTTCCAAAAAATCAGCCATTGAAAACCCTATGGAGTACAGTTCTACTCTTACACACATGTGGTCACATGAATTGTAGTCAACTCGACAGCAACTGTTTTTTAGTTTTTTGCTTGTTTATTTGTTAAAGGTGAACTCAGCTTCTTGCTGCTTATAATAAAATTTGAGAGGTGGAAGATAAGTTGAAGAAAAAAACTGCTTAATATAAAGGAGCCAGAATCTGCTGAATTTGAAAACCCTCTGCCTCTCCAGATGGTGAGAAATACTAAATTAAGAAATGGCTCTAGACCAAGATAAAAGTCAGGGAATGGTCAGGGAAACATGGTCTAAAGATGAAACTGAGGGTATGGTTGTAAAATTCTTTGCTAAGATCTTGTAAAGATTAAGGTAGTACCTTGGAGAACTGTTCAGTAATAAAAATAGGGCTTTTAAGAACTCTCGGCAGCCTCAGCAGAAGCCCAAGTTAGAGAATAGGTTGTCATGAAGAGATTTGCGGCAGTGGCTTTTTTTTTAAAGGAGTTGTTAGGAATTGAATTGTGTCCCCCAAAATATGTGTTAGAATTCTAACTCGTATACCTGTGGATATAATCCTATGTGGGAATAGGGTTTTCTTTAATGTTAATGAAACCATTTCAGTGTAGGCTGTGTCCTAAACATAATCACTTCTGAGTTATATAAAGAGTAGATTAGACACACAGCTTCACATACTGGGGGAGAGAAATGCCATGTGAGGATTGCCGAGAACCAAGGAAGCCCCACGGCTACCAACAAGGAAGAAATTGACAAGGTTGAGACCCTGGTTTGGAGTTTTAGCTTCCAGAGTTGTGAAAAAATACATTTATGTTCTTTAAAGCCACTCGCTTGTGATATTTCTGTTACAGCAGTACTAGGAAACTAAGAGGAGTGAAAAGCAATAAGATTCATAGGAGGCTCCCAAAGGTTTTAAGAGAATTGTACTAGTGGAAACACTACCAGCTTAGACTAAAAAAGACAGAAAAAGTATACAATAAAAAAAAATTTTTTTTTTAAAAATCTTGGATCCCCAAATTTTCACTGCTTGAAAATGGTCTGAGAAAATTAGTTGCAATCATTTATGGAAAAGGATGACACAGAGGGCAGAACCAAGTGAATAACTCCCAGGGCTTGATCATTAATCAAGTAACTGGCAACATGTGCCCTGCTAGATTTCAAAATTGCTTTAGACCAGTGACTACTGTGTTTCTCTTGTGTTTCTCCTTCTTAAATGGGAGTGTCTATAGCAATCATCCTATGCCTGTGCCACTATTGTATGTTTGGGGTATATGGGGAAAGGGGACACATACCTTGTCTTTTTAAAACACAGGTTATCAGATAAAGAGGAATTGTACTTGAGAAGCTGTACTTGAGGAATTTCATCCGAGGTGCCGCATACATCTGCACCTAGGCGTGATTTAAGTGATGAGATACTGGACTCTAGTCTCTGAGCTGATGCTGAGGTGGAATAAGACCTTTGGGGACCTTGGAAGGGGGAGAATCTATTTTGCATATTGTAGGAATGTGAATCATTGAGGGCCAGAAGGTGCCCTGAAATAGTGAGGCTTCAAGATGGCCCCCAATGATCCCTGTCTCCTGGTATTCGCACCTTTGCAAAGTCTACTCCCACATTGAATCACAGGTAGTCTGTGACCAGTAGAGTACAGTAAAGGTGACAGTGTGTGACTTTCCAGTCTAAGTCACTGGATTCCTCCTTGCTCACTTGAATTACTCATTTTGGGGAAAGGCAACAGCCATGTCATAATGACACTCAAGCAGCCCTGTGGAGAGGCACGGGTCCTCCTGCCTACAGCCAGCACCAACTTTCCAGCCATGTGAGTGAGCCCGATCGGACAGGTCTGTGAGTTCAGAAACAGTAGGGACTATGTCTTATCACCTTTTCTGCTTATTCAAACTCATTGCAAAATTAATACAGGTGATCAACAGATATCTAATGGTGAATGAATAAATGAGAGGCTGCAGATGGTTTCAAAACCCTGATGGGCTTGAAAACTGACTCCGGGAAAAGGTTTGATAAGGAGGATGTGGGGCTGGGGTCCTGTCTTGGAGGTTAGTGTCTGATCTGGTGTGTGAGAAATCTGAATGTACTTACCAAATAATGAGAGAATACAGAAGAAATAGCTTCGTTTCTTTGAGAAGGGCTGGACACTCTCTTCTCCTTGGCCTATAATCAGTATTTTTAGAACTAAGTTCTTTTGGTATTTAGGGACATGTCATACAACATGAACGGGGAACCAGGGTTTCTGGAAACCTGAACATCAAATTTCTAGAGACTATATGAGGGCTAACTTTCCTGTTGGGAAGAACTAGCCTGGAAACCCACAAGCATTTCCACGAGGTTCTGTGAGGCCAGAGACTGTCTCGTTTCATCACTAAATATCCACTAAAAACAATTTTTGAATGGTTGAATGGCATATGGGAAAAAGGAGGAATGGCAGCGAGAAAGTTCGGGGGCATTCTGGAAATTTCTAATGCTGTTTGAATGAGTAGCATTTTTTAAAAAATAATGGTGTGAGTTTATGGGGTGTGGGTGAAATTGAGAGAGAGGTAGTATAGCACTAAGATAGTGATTTTCACTGGCTGTGTCCCTCAGACCTTTCTCCAGAAGACTTCCTACATCTGCATGCGACTCTGTTCTCCTTGATTCCTAGTAAAGATCACCCCGAGAAAGTATGAGGCAGAAGCTCAAGCATCCCACTATTGTGGAAAACTCCATCTGCATGCCAGCAAACCAGAGTCATGAGGGCAGATGATTCACACTGGGCCCAGAATAAGATTTATTGAAATGATTGATATTTTTGTTTTTTTCTGTTTCTCCCTGTGAAGATCTCATAGTCAAGCCCTAAGAATCAGAACAAATACACATCCCCAAACTACATAGAACTTGTACAAAGACAATGTAGGGGGCCATCTGCAAGATGTGTTTTAGAGGAGCTGGCAAGACACCTTCCCTTTCCTCTTCTTCTCCCAAAAGCCTCCTTAAGCCAAAGCTACTACTAACTAGTGGAATAACTTTGTGAAAATTAGAAAGAGGCATTCTTTCCTTGAGGAGGACACAGTTCTGTAGCAGGGTGCACAGCACGGTGAGTAGAGTACAGATTGGATTTACAATCTCAGTCACTCCCTTGTCTTCAAGTCCTGTGTAGAGAACAATCTTCACAATCAAAGACAACAGTCCTATTGTCATGGAGCCCAAAATTCCATCATTTAGATCTCATTCTATACAACTGGATGAAGGTTGTTGTTAGCTGCCGTCGAGAAGCCCCCAACTTATGGCGACCCCATACACAATGGAACGAAACACTGTGTCAACCCCACGATCAGTTATGGATCAGGCCATTGTGATCTACTGGGTTTTTATCAGCTGATTTTGCAAGTAGATTGCTAGGCATTTCTTCCTCCTCTGTCTTAATCTGGAAGCTCCAATGAAACCTGCTCAACATCGGATGAAGTTATTATTCCCCATTTCATAGAGTACAAGCCCTCCTGGATATTAAGGAAACATCCAGCTTCTATCAGCCATAACTGTATTACTCTTTACCAAACGGCAGCTATCCAAAATCAGAGAGAAAGAGAGAGAGAGAAAGAGGGAGGCATGCCATGGCGGATGGTATGGCCCACTGAGGGCAGGCTGGCAGGTCAAGCTGGAGGGCCATAGGATGGCACAGGGAAGGTAAGGATCATCACAGTAGAGGAGAAGAATAGTGGGAGCAAACGTCACTTGTTTGCCAGTTCTGCTCACATCCAGTCTTAGAGCTGAGAGACAAAGTCTTGGCATCTAGCTTTCAGAGCATGTATTTCATGGTGCCCACTGAACGAAGCACCTGACTTCTCAGTAGTATTTCTGCTTAATGGTCCTGTTTGTTTCCCTGCCAGAGTCCTCAAGGTCCTACACCTGAGGTTTTCAGAAACTCTAGCCTGGTAGCATGCCGCAGAGGGGAAGTGAGATGAGGGTGAGCAGGGGAAATGTAAGACCAAGGGCTGAAAACCAGATAATCCAGGTTCTACCGGAAGGGAGCTGAGCTGGGAGCCTAATCTTTTAAAAACTTTCTTCAAAATCTTAAAACTCATGATGAATCGACAACATGTAAAAGTCTTGTGGGTTTTAGGTCAAAAGTATAGCTGCCGTCCTTTTTAGGGAACTGGTATGGATATAACCTGGGTGGACAGGGGCTACGCAATACACAGACTGAAGTAGCTGTTTTGTTACTGCAGCTGTTGGTTTGCAGAGTGCAAAGGATACGCTCCACTTTATGCTGACTTCCACCTATTTAGGAGAGGGTTAGGGGTGGGGTGGGGACAAGGGATTTACAGCCTAGGTGGTTGAGTGGTAGAATTCTTGCCTTCCATGTGGGAGACGTGGGTTCAATTCCCAGCCAATGTACCTTATGTGCACCCATCACCACCTGTCGGTGGAGGCTTGTGTGTTGCCATGATGCTGAACAGGTTTCAGTAGACCTACCAGATTAAGAAAGACTAGGAAGAAAAGGCTGGTGATCTACTTCCAAAAAATCAGCCAATGAAAATTCTATGGATCACAACACTCTAATCCTGTTGTGCATGGGGTTGTCATGAGTTAGGAGGCAACTGGACAACAGCTAACAACGATACTTAAAAGGTGAACATTCAGTGGTTTGTTCACGAAATATGTTCTGCAGCTGTCAAAAAGCCTCAGTTACATCCTTCGCACCTTGCATATCAAGTTGTCCATGAGGTCAAAATGGTCCTGACAAGGTGAAAGGACAAGCAACGTGTATCCCAGGGTAATGGCCTTTACCCCTCTACCTGTATCAGCAAACAAGGGGTTGGGATGAGGCAGTTCTCATGGACCTCAGGCAAGATGGTTTGCGTGTCTCCCCCAAACACACTTACACTTCCGTTGGTAATAGTCTCTCTGTTGTCTGTATTCCCATAACACAGACACATGCAGATATCACACTAGACTGTGAATGTGTCTAGTTCTAGTTCTTCCCCTCAGGCAATGGTTCTTCCTAGTAGGCCAAGACTTCCAGAAACCATACCATCAGCGCTGTCCTTACTTATATTTGCATCTGTAGAGCTGTGCTATCCAATATACAGTAGCCGCAGTCATATATGGCGCTTGAACACTCGATATGTCACTAGCCCAAGTTGAACTGTTTCATAAGCGTACAATACATGCCAGATTTTGAAGACTTAGTATGAAAAAAAAGTAAACTATCTCGTTAAATATTTTTATATTGATTACATGTTGAAATGATAATATTTTGGTTGTACTGAGTTAAATAAAATGTATTATTAAAACTAACTTCATTTGTTTCTTTGTAATCATTTTAACTTGGCTACTAGAAAATTTCAAATTACATATGTGGCTTGCATTATTATACTATTTAAGTACATTATTATACTATTTTATACATTATTAAGGTATCTTGGGGGTACCGGGTGCTGCTGCTTTAGAACTTAACACACTGCCTAGCACATAGCAGAACCTCATAATTGTGATTTGAAATGAAATAAACTAAATGTGTCTAAGAGCTTTGATTGTCACATTTTGTTTAGGCAGTTTTTTTTTTTTTTTCCTGAGTGGCTCTTTTTTGTTTTCCTTTTTGAACATTCACAGTTGCTTGGCATAAAAGATCAGGACAATAAGCCAAAAGATATTCCAGAAATTTTTCTGAAAATAAAATACTTTCATGTCTGTCCCTCTTCCTTACCCCCTTGTCTGGGATGTTCCACAACCTCCAACTACAAGAGAAAAGACAATCTGTCAACTGTTAGTCCTTTCTGTAGATGTTGAAATTGATGCAAAATTCCAAATTGTCTAAAAACTCTAAATCCTTTCTGAAGGTCAACCGTGGATTCAAAGCTATAGCCACAGGAAACACAGCGTCAAGCAGAGGAAGTAATTAACAATTTTCTGTTAAATGAAGTTAATTGAAATAAAGCTTTGAGCTTAAGTTAGAAGTGGGGGCTGAAACAGTAACTTGGAGAAAAATTTTAGGGACTTTTTTTTCTGCTGAATCACTAGGGAGAAGAAATCTCATCTAAGTTACGTTTCAAGTTTTCAGAAAACCCTGATTACAACGACATGAATGAAGTCAAAACAAAGTTCTGAAGTGAACTGGATGATCATAACTGTGTTTGCTTTCTATTTCTCATGCCTACATTTTCCATATGTAAGTTCTGCCTTCCTTTGATGATAAACTGCACCTGGAGAGAACGGGCAGAGAATGGAGGGGAGCGGGCAGCAGAGGAAGGGAGAGAGAGAAGGGGCAGTGGACAGGTGCCAGAGGGAGGCTGTGGTTTTAGAGGTTTTGTTTGTTTGTTTGTTCAATTACTTGTTAGAATGGATTTAGTTTCTCTCCCCAAAAGAGATACAAATTTGAGATAAATTTTAGATGCTTTGAGAACAAAAATGCTACTCAGTTGAATTCCTGTTTCTGCCATAGCAGTGCAACTGAGCTGGAGGAAAAGAAAGCCCAGGTAACTCTCACCAGACTGAAAACCTTTTTGTTTCTTCCACATCACAGAGCTTTTATTCTCTTCCTGAGGAGGAAATAGTATCCTGAAGGATTCCAGAAAAGTTGGGCAATTAAGCAAATATGTTTGCTTCAACAACATGCCATCTGGTAGCATTTTCCTTGATAAATCATCTCCTCTTTGTCAAAGTGTTACCCCAATAACGCGGATTAGAGCCTCTTGCCCAATAGCCAATTCTGACACAGGGGTGAGGTGAGCAGCAAGAGGTTTATTATATATCGATATACAGGAGACAGAGGGGAATAGATTCCTCCAAAAAACCCGTCTCCCCCACTGGAGATTGGCTGAAGGCTTTTATAGGGACAGGATTATGTGTTTTAGAAGTTTGTGTTAATTTCCCGTTGATGTGGTCATGTCTTAGATGAGTTAATCTTCTACTGGTATTCTTGGGGGTTATCTGGTGACATCCTTGCGGATTATCTGGCAAAATCTTGGTTTTTTCTTGTCACAAGATGGGTGCTTTGTTTGGTTTTTATCCTTAGATCATTATCACTTGTTTTCCACCCTCCAAGGAGGAACATCAGTTAATCTTAAACCTTTTGTAGAGACTGGAGAAACAAGATCATGAGACAATGTGGCGGTTAGCAATGGGGAGTAAATAATAGTGAGCCAGGCCTGTGCAGCCTCTTCCAAAAGGAGACCAAAAGGGTAACCCTTCTCCTGAGATAGGATCATAATCGATAGAAGGATAGAACTGGTTTTTTAGAGATGTTAAAGCATTTAAACATACTAGAGATTGAAGTAATTAAGCTCTTTCTATCTTAAACTTTTCTAAAAAGAAAAAAATAGAGTTCATACTAACATCCTTCTTCCCCCCATTTTTTAAGAATCCCATGAAATTGAGGAAGAAAATGAGACCACTTGTCCTTAATTGTCTTACCTTAATTGCTGTCAAAGCCACACTTTTACAAAAGGTATACTGGGGTATCTCAATTGGTTCCATGCAGGGTTGGCTTAATGGTTGTGATATAAGAGAAACTTCAGGGGAAAAAAATGTGTTCACTGCTTTCTTCTTATTTTTAAAAGCAATAAGGAGCCCTGGTGGCAGAGTGGTTATGCATTTGGCTGCTGATCAAAAGGTCGGTAGTTCAATCCCACCAGCCTGCTCCATGGGAAAAAGATGTGGCAGTCTGCTTCTGTAAAGATTATAGCCTTGTAAACCCTATGGGGCAGTTCTACTCTCTGTCCTATAGGGTTACTATGAGTTAGAATCAACTCAACGGCAACAGGTTTGGGTAGTTTGGTTTTAAATGCAATTGGTAAATACAGTACATTGCAGTTACTCAGAACAGATACTTACATAAACCGTAATTGACTGTGGAGATAACAATATGGCAGTAAACCACATGTATGTTTACTCTATCTTGCATACCATAGGATTCATTCATTCATTCAGTACACATATATTGATTGAGTGCATACTCTGTGCCAGGTCCTTTGCTAATTTCCAGGGATACGGATATGAGTAAGATACTCTCTGCCTTCAGGAAACGCTCAGCCTGGCTGGGAAGATAACAAGTACCAAACATTCACAATTTGATGGCATAGGCAGTATACAGGAAAGCAATATAGAGTAATACAGAAAGCACTACACAGAGGTATTTAATAACACTGTCTTTGCACAGAGAAAGAATAACTAACTTAGTCTGTTGACTCTGGAAACAACTTTACAGTTGACATAATTTTTGACCAAGGTCTTAAAGATTAAAAGAGTGGCTGGAGGGCAGTCCTGACAGTGGGAATAGCATATACAAAAACAGAGACTGAAACATAGACTGAAAGGGCATGCCATGTTCAGGGAACAGCAGGTAATTTGATGTGAGTGGAGCGTAGGGTGCCTGGCAGTGGAGCGAAAAGTGGGTCTGGATTGTGAAGGACCTTGCACGTCATCCTAAGAAGTTTATATATTATTTTTGAAAAAAAATAAAATAAAATGGACCTCCAGGCAAGGTGGCTTCCCTTAATATTACACTTCCACACTTCCACAAATCCTCTGGGCTTGCACAGCTCTGGGCTCAAACCAAGGAAAAAGTGTCAGGGAGCTTGTCTCATCCTCTGTGCTCTAAGCACAAAGCAATGAAAGACAAAAAAAAAAAAAAAAAAATCTAACAAGATATAGCCAAAGTCAAAAAGGAGAAAAAGAAAAAGTCTTTATAGACCCGAATGGCAGAGAAATGCAAAGCGGTGAGCAGGGCTGAAGCCATGGGCTTGCACAGCTCTGAGCCCAAACCAAGGCAGAAGTGTCAGGGAGCCGGCCTCATGTGGAGGTAATAGGGACTAAAGAAGAGAGGATAGAGCCAGGCTAATGGTCTAAAGTTAGGGTCTGGTGTTCTCAGAAACTGTGGGTCAAGTGAAGTAGAAGACCCAAGACTCAGTTACCAGGAACTAATCCAGGCACTGTGAAAGGCTCTGTAATATTCTCAATATCACTGTGGGGCAGGAGCCGCAGAAGATGATCATAAGTCCTGCCTCTGGACTGAGGGTGCAGGACACTGGGTGGAAGCATCCACAAAACTTCTCAAGTGGGTGCCAGAGAGAGCATACAAACAAGACAAAACAAAAACCTCCCATTAAAAATGAGCCAGAAAACAGAACAACCAGAACAGAAATAATGAGAATGTTTATGCACTATAAAGAATGTAACCAATGTCAGGGAACAATTTGTGTACAAATTGTTGAATAGGAACCTAAATTGCTGTATAAGTCTTCACCAAAAACACAGTAAGTATTATTAAAAAACAAACAAAACAACCCAGCAAACATTCCAGAACATAGGTAAAAATGAGTGGTAAGAAAGACAGTCAACAAAATCAATGATCAGACCATAAATCACTCCAGCTGAAAATAATTTTATGAAGCAGTCTGGCAAAGACTTAAACAGTAAGTTTAAGATGATCCATGAAATGAAAAAGGAATTATATCCATTAAAAAATGACAAAAAATTATGAAACGAAGCAGTGAGAAGTTGAACAAGAATAAGCAGTACATCAATAACATTTAGCTGTATCAAAAACCATCCCAAAACTTAGTGGCTTAAAAAACAAACCTGTAGTATTTCTTATGATTCTGTGAGTTAGCTGCACAGAATAGTTAGGCAGACATGGAGGAAAGACAGGCTCCAGACACCAAAGAACCAAACCTGTTGCCATGGAGTTGATTCCGACTCATAGCGACTCTATAGGATACAGTCGAAATGCCCCATAGGGCTTCCAGGGCTGTAAATCTTTATGCAAGCAGACTGCCACATCTTTCTCCCACTGAGCAGCTAGTGGGTTTGAACCAACAACCTTTCAGTTAGCAGCTGAGTGCTTAACCACTGTGCTACCAGGGCTCCTTGAGAGGCTTCAACACACTCAAATTTGAGGACCAGAAGAAAGAAAAAGAGACTGGGAGAAATGATGGAGAAGCCATTACTTGAAAATAGAGTAGCTCAGAATTTTCCAGGATTGAACAAAAACAACACAAGAACTCAGATGAAAAGTGCACTATGAGTATCTAGCAGAATAAAGATATATCCATATCATAGTGAAACTTCAGAACATTATCAATAAAATCTTTAAAGCTACCAGAGAGGAAAAATAGATTATTTACAAAAGATTAACAATTAGACTGAAGTTACACATTAAACTCTTCATCAGTAGCAATAAAAACCAACATTTATCTTCAAAGTGCTTATGGAAATTTATATGCAGTTAACTCTTACTCAAGAATGGGTGTAAAATAAAAAACTTTCAGATACAGAGACTAAAAATCTTACCGCCCATGAATCCTTACTAGAAGAAAAAAGAGAAAGGAAAGAATAATACACAAGAAATAAGAGTGAGTACAAAAATTAATAAAATATGATATTAAATGTGATAGCTATTGACTCTAGAGAGAATACTAACTTATTTGTGTTTGTAAAAAAGCAAAAGTAAAATTTTAAACAAGATGGAGAGGGAAGAGTTTAATAGTTAAAGCATATGTATAACCAGGATGAGAATAAAAATACAGAAAATGTTTAATTTGTTAATAAAAAAGGTTTAGATAACTGTTAAATATTTACAGTTAAAGAAAAATAGTGATTAAAAACTTTATTAATCCAAAAGTATACAGAAAAACAGAAGCAAAAAACCATAGTAAACAGAAGATAATAACTCAATATTTATAAATGGATTAAACTCAACAATTGAAAGCAGAAATTATCAGAGGGAATGAATGAGAGATAGATAGACAGATAGATGGATCTAACCATATATGATTGACAATAAAGATACACCTAAAACAATAGGAAAGATTAAGAATAAAGGGTGGAGAAAAAGATGAGGCAAATTCCAAAAGAATGTTGGGCAACAATGGTAGTATCAGAAAAATGGAACTTATGCCAAAAAGAGTGAATAGGGAAAAAAGTTCATCTTAAGACTCCAAGATGATATAACAGTCATGACCTTGCATGCACCTAACAACACATCTTCAAATTATATAAAAGAGGAAAATTGACAATTTTATACTCATAGTAGGAGATTTTAACATTCCTTTAACAGAACATGATAAATCAAACAGACAAAAATAAAATCTACAGAGAATATCTAGAAAGTGAATTAGCTTTCTATAGAACCCTGAACCTAACAGAAAAAATTATAATTTTTTTTCACACTAACACAGAACATTTGCAAAAACTGACCAAATAACAGAAAAAATTTTAACCCTTTTCAAGGAATTTATATCATACATTTTTCTGATCACTATGCAATTAAAGTCAATGTCTACGAGCAAAGAGGAGAGTTTAAAAAAATAGTAAAAAAACAAAAAAAAAAATGCACATTTGGAAACTTAAAATGCCCTCCTAAATAACCTTTGGGTTCAAGAGGCAATCATAATGGGAAGTTCAAAATATTTAAAACTAAGTGAAAGTGAAAGGATCACATAAAAACATGTGTGATGCAGCTAAAGTGGGATTAAAAGGTACAACTGGAACTTAAAATTTGTTTATTAAAAGAAAGAAAGATGAAAAGTAAATGAGTTTGTATTCAATTCAAGAAGCTTGGAGGGAAAAAAACCCCAGAAAGAACCTAGGCAAAGTAGAAGGAAGGAAATATGTAATAAATGCAAAGTAGATATCAATGTATTGGAATACAAATAAATAATACAAAAAATCAAGAAGATAAAAATTTACGTCCTTGAATAAAAGAAAACTCTCTAGCAAAATCCATCAGAACAAAAAGCACAAGTACACAATATTAAGAACAAAAAAGGGAGCCGACCACATCTAGAATAGAGACTGCAGAAATTATAAGAGAAAATGGATCAATTTATGCAGATGTGAAAATTCAGAAGAAAAAATTGCAGTTTTTTAAAAATAAAGGAATAAGCAGACAATAAATGCTAGAGTGAAATTAGAAATCTCTGCTGACCTTCTAATACTAGTTCACTAAGAGTTTTTCTTTTTTAATTGTAACTGAATGATGAATTCTATTGTATGCTTTTTCTTCATCTATTAAGAAAATCTTATGTTTTTCAACCCTTACTATTAAGAAGGTGGACCAATAAGATAATTGGAACCTGGATCTCTGACACTGTGGAGCACTATTCTATTCCTGAAGACTACCTCTGGATATCCTGAACATGAAAAATCAGTTTCTTCTTGTATAATTTACCGCTACTTAGATTTTTTGTGTTATTTGCAGTCAAGCCTAATCCTAATGGGTACATAAGGGAACACCTTAACCTAATAAAGAATATAAAAATGTTTTAAAAAATAACACATAATGGCAATGTAATGTGAATGGCGCTTCCTGGCCATGCGCCTTGCAGAGGCCCTGCAAAGTGAAAATTAGTAAGAATTCCTATCGGAGTCAGGAGGAAACAGAGCTGCTCACTATGACTGCTTCTATTCAATACTGTACTGGAAATCTTAGCTAATGCAATAAGATAAGGAAAATAAGTGATAGCTACAAGAATTTAAAAGGAAAAGGAAAGCTGTCTTTATTTACAGATGGTATGATAGCCTATAAGAAATTTAATAGCTAAACTTTTGGAATTAATAAGAATGTTTACTAAACTAAACATAAGACAACAAAATCAGTAGCCTACCTAATCACCAGTAATACACAATTAAAAATATAATTAAAGAAAGTGTCTTAGTCACAAAAATGTGCAAGATGCTTATGGAAAAAATTATGACACGTTGAAAGACATGAAATAAGACTTGATATATGCTTTCAGCTGCAAGTAACAAATACCCAACCAGGAGTGTCTTAAATATGAGATATTTATTATTTTGCATAACAAGAAGTCCAACATAAACAGGTCCAGGGTTAGTTAATTCTGCAGCTCAAAGATGTCATAAAACATGGCTCTTTCCATCTTTCTACAGCATCATCCCCAGAAGAGCGTTTAGCCTCAAGTTTGTCCTTTCATGGTTGCAGGACGGATGTCTTGTTGTTAGGTGCCATGGAGTCAGTTCTGACTCATAGCCGTCCTATGTACAACAGCATACAACACTGCCTGGTCCTGCGCCATCCTTACAATTGTTGTTATGCTTGAGCCCGTTGTTGCAGCCACTGTGTTAATCCATCTTGTCAAGGGTCTTCCTCTTTTTCGCTGGCCCTCTATTTTACCAAGCATGATGTCCTTCTCCACTGACTGGTTCCTCCTGATAACATGTCCAAAGTACATGAGACGAAGTCTTGCCATCCTCGCTTCTAAGGAGCATTCTGGCTGTACTTCTTCCAAAACAGATTTGTTCGCTCTTCTGGCAGTCCATGGTATACTCAATATTCTTCGCCAACACCATAATTCAAAGGCATCAATTTTTCTTCACTCTTCCTTATTCATTGTTCAGCTTTCACATGCATATGAGGTGATTGAAAATACGATGGCTTGGGTCAGGTGCACCTTAGTTCTCAAAGTGACATCTTTGATTTTTAAGACTTTAAAGAGGTCTTTTGCAGCAGATTTGCCCAATGCAATACTTCCTTTGATTTCTTGACTGCTGATTGTGTCTCCAAGTAAAATGAAATCCTTGACAACATCAGTCTTGTCTCCGTTTATCATGATATTGCTTACTGGTCCAGCTGTGAGGGTTTTTGTTTTCTTTATGTTGAGGTGTAATCCCTACTGAAGGCTGTAGTGTTTGCTAGAGTCTCTGTATAAAATTCTCCCCACACAGCACTGTTCTAAAGCAAGTAAAAGAAGTATCTCTTCACACATCCGTTTTTATCAAGCAGAAACAATTTTCCCAGAAAACTTCACCTCAAGTCCCATTGTTCAGGATTGGCCATGAGCCTACGCCTGTTAGCAAGGGAGGCAGGGAAAATATTTCACATTTTCAGACTCAATCATGGGAGGCATGTCCTGTCAGCAAGAAAGGGTGGCATGGGATAGACTGCTGTTGTGTAGGCAATCAACAGGCTCTGCCACGCCCAAGTAAATGGATGGAAAGACTCAGTGCCATTAGGTTGTCAACTCTCCCCCCAATTAAATATATGAATTCAGATTAATTCCAATAAAAATTGAAACAATTTGTTGTTGTTGTTGTTGTTTTACAGACCTTGGAAAGCTCATACTAAAGTTAATATGGAACAGCCAAGGGCCAAGAGGAGAAAAGACAATCTCGGCCAAAACAAAACAAATTGGGAGCTCTTGTCCTATTAGAGATCGAAACATCTTTTAAGGCCATATTTTCCACAGGAACCCTAGTCCAATAGAAGTTAGAGTCTAGAAACAGTTCTAAACACAGAAATTTGATATATGACATAAGTGACATTATTTCACCTCTTAGGTCAGTGTTTCTCAAACAACAGCAATAAAACCTACGGCCCCCTTCAGTAAAAATAAAAATCTCATTCACTCCTCCCTACCTTCAAAATAATATGCTCTCCTAAGAGAATCACAGTATTGCCTATATATCTCTGCCAAGCAGGAAATGTATTATGAGCCAATTTGCTTTAATGTTTCTTTTCAAACATACTTCACTTCCTCCCAAGATTCTGAGAAGTACAAGGCTCCCTTCTCCCTGGTTCCCTCCCAACTGGGTTAAGAGTTGCTGTGGGAGACAACGGGAAGACAAAGAAGAATTTTAAACGGGGGGGTGACATGATCAGATTTGCATTGTAGGGAGATCATTGGGCAGCAATAGGATGGGATATAAAAGAAAAGCTATAATCCTGCCGTAAAGGGTTTAAACATCTAGCTGAGAAGATACCAAATATACACTTATGGCAGCCCATAAAAAAGCACACCCAGGGACTCACACAAATAAGAGCAGCATCGGGTTGTGTAAGGTGCTGGGAACTAGAGTTGGAGAACCTGGCTTTGTCACTTTAGCTCTTTGGCCCCCCATCTTGTCACCTGTGAGATAAAGACAATACCTCCTTCACAAAGCTAGTACAAGAATTAAATTATAAGGCATATATGAAAAATACTTAGTTGACTGTAAAATGCTATCTAAATGTGAGTCAATACAGAGTTCAAAGACATATATTATATCTGTGAGCTACAATACTTACTCTAGCAGTAAAATTAATAACATCACTTGCTTGCTCTTTACCTGCCATAAATCCTTCATGTGAGCAAGGTCAAAGAAGGGTAGTTTTATCACTTTGAAAGAAAAACCAAATCTTCCAGTTGGAAGGAATCTTGGAGGTTATTATTTCAGGCTCCCACTCAGTGCAGGAATCCCCTCTACAAATTCCTGACCCAGACAAGGACTAGAAGGCAGAAGGGGACAGGAAAGCTGGTGATAGGGAACCCAAGGTTGAGTAAGGACAGTGTTGATGTGTAGTGAGATTGTTAACC
>NW_004444017.1:1475893-1484812 GCF_000243295.1 Trichechus manatus latirostris
AGCTGGTGATAGGGAACCCAAGGTTGAGTAAGGACAGTGTTGATGTGTAGTGAGATTGTTAACCATTGTCATAGGGCAACATGTGTACTGTTTATTGAGAAACTATTTTGTTCTGTAAACCTTCATCTGAAGTGAGAATAGCAGCACAATTAGAAGAGCGTAGTCGATGTCACTGAACTGTGCATGTAGAATTTTTTGAAATGGTGTATCTTTGGCTACGTATATTATCACCAAAAAAAAAAAAGAAAGGAAAGGGTTGACGTGTCGTGGGGTTGTTAACCACTGTCATAAAACAATATGTGTAATACTGTTTCATGAGAAACTATTTGTTCTGTAAATCTTCACCTTAAGTACAATTAAAAAAAAAAAAACAACTAAGGAAATTTGAATAAAGTTTGGACTTCAGTTAGTCAAAAAAAAAAAAAAAATTCCTGACCCAGGTGGCCATCCTGTCTCCGCTTGAACACTTCTGATGATGGAGGTGTTTACTCCCTTACAAAACAGCTCATTCCATGGGTGGATAGCAGGAGCTATTATAAATGAAGCTTAAATCAGACTCCCTCCAATCTCTTTTCACTTGTCTTAGTTCTACCTTCTAGGGCAACACAAAGCTAATTCACTCCCTTCTCCACTTGACTGCTCCTCAAGGGTTTGAAGACAGCTATCTGGGCTCTCTAGGTCTTCCCTTCCCTGGGATCAACAGTCTCAGTGTTTTTATCTGCCCTTCACATGACATGATTTCTAAGACCCCTCGCTAAACTGGTTGACCTCCCCGGGTTACTCACTAATTTTTCAGCATCCCCTTGAAAATGTGGTGCCGCCTCTCTTCCACCACCTCTAAATGAAAACAACCCAGATGTCCAACAGTGAGAAAATTGAAGCAAAAGAAGGCATAAAGGCATATCCATACAGCAGTGTATTGTGCAACCATTAAAATGTTTTTAAACAATATATACTGACTTGGTGGAAATAATGCAGGATATAATGTTAATTAAAAAAAAAAAAACAGAATAGAAACTCTACAAAAGCCACATTTTTAATTCTCCCCACTATGTGCTTTCATCTCACACAAAAAAGACTTGAAGGACTGTACCAGAATAATAACAGTGGTTAGCTCTAAACGGTGAGAGTCAGATAGTTTTCTTCCTTGTATCTTTCTGCATTTCTAAGTTTTCTACACTGAATATATTTGGCTTTTATAATTAAAAAAAAAAAAAAAAAGTAAAGGTCCACAAAGTTTAATGCGAAGGAGAAACGTAGTGCCTAGAGCAAACCCCAATGCTCTGATGCCAGGAGACCAATGGCACCCTCATCACCTTGCTCTAACCATTGCACTTCAACCAATGTTGCTTCACATTAGTTTTTTTGCAGTCATGTCAGAATTTTTTGGCTCATATTGAGCATTTTGCTAACTATAATTCCTTAGATCTTTCCATATTAACTATTGTCAATAGTTTGAATAATTGAGTTTTTTCTGTTGTTGTTATGTTTAGCCAAAATGAAGAACTTTCATTCTTCCCATTAAATTCCATTGTGTTTGTTTTGGCTCCTTGTTCACATAACCCATATCTTGTTTCTGTCATGTAACGTATTACTTATACTGCTTCTCCATTTTGGGTCAGCCCTCACTGATATGATAGCATATCTTTCAGGTCATTGAAAGCTTTTTAACAAAATAGAGTCCACAACGAGGACCAGTGATATCTTGTTCTATATCTCTCTTGGGGTTGACTTGGCTCAACCTGCCAGTTCTTTCTGGATACAATAGTTCACCCAGCTGGGACTTTACCTAGCTGTAGATCCTCCAGTCCCTATCCCTCTACCTTCCCATGAGAAACTTTGTCAGAAGCCCAGCTGAAAGATTCACTACATCTGGAACAATCTTGTGAGGTTTGGTAACCTTTCAAAAAAGAAAAAAAAAAGTGAGATGATGTTAGCATGACGTGGCTTGTTGTACGCTAACTTGTACTGGCTTTTAGAGATCACCACCACTTCCTTTCCTAAGTGATTTCAATCTAACTCTTTAATAACCCGGGTTAGAGTTTGCTTGGGATCAAAGTTAAACTCACTAGTGCAAAGTTTCCAGAACCTACATTCTTTCCTTTTTTGCAACTCGGACACTTGCCCATCACCAATCCTTCGGCAACACTCCAGAGATTCCTGAAAGATTACTGACAATGGTTCTGTGATAAAATCTTTCAGTACTTCCAGTCCCCAGGGATGTAATTTGTCGGGGCCTGGAGATTTCAGCGTATTTAGAGAGGCCAGGTATTTATTTTCTAAGAAGCTTCTCACCTAGGGCTGTAATTTCCTCTTAACCATGTTAGTACTACCCTTTCCAGTTTGAAGATCGTTCTCGGAGATAGAGAAGATGGAAGCTAAGTAGGAGTTGAGTAATGTCTGTCATCTGTTAGCATTACACCATCTGCCCCAAGCACTGAACTTGGCCATTCCCGGTTCTTCCTGCTCAGAACATACTTTCACAAAGGTCTTTTTGCTGTTCCTGAGCATGTTTTGCAAGTCTCAGCTCATTGTGACCCTGAGCCCTGCTAACACTATGGCTATAGGCCTATGACACTCTTCGTTTTTCTTCTCTGGTTATGTGCCCCTTCTTCCCACCTTTGTGAAGCCTCTTTGAAAACCTGGGAGTGCTGAAGGGCTTTCTCTGCTGGCTCTTGGTCTTCCCTTTGCTTCCTCATCAGGATCACATGAGATTGTATTGTCAGAATTTAATTTTGGAAAGAATCTTTCTTTAAAACATCCTCTGTCCTCTTGTCTTTAAAAAACCACAACCACAACAACAATAACAAAATAACACCAACAACAAACCCTTTACACTTGGGTCATATTACAGCCGCAAAGGAGGTCTAATTAGCAACTGTGCATCTTAAGCTCATCATCTAGATTTTCCTAGAAAAACATGACAAATGACTAAAAAGTGTTGCTTAATTTGATTCAGACAAGAATGTGGAGGAGCTATTCTTTCCAGTTCATTATGCAATGAGAAAGAGAGGAGAGGGGAGAGATTAAGGAAAATTAACATTGAGCATCAACTGCATTATTTCATTTAATCTTCATATCAGTCCTGAAAGGTAAACGATGTCTTTTTTTTAGACATGGGAAAATTGAGGCTTAGGTTAAGTAACTTAAAATAACTTTGCTCATGATCCAATAGGTAAAGCCAAGAGTCAAACCCAATCCGTATGATTCTGCTGCTCTTGTTCTTTCTCCTGCATTAGAGATGGCAGATAAGCTGCTCACAGGACCATTCATCCCAGAGACACGTTTTTTGGATCACATAGCATTTTAAAAATTTAGAATTGATTGCCAACATTTACAGCTTAGGAAATTTTACATCAAATTCCAGATTTCTAGCTTCTTTTGAAAATCTCTGGTCCCACATTCCCTCCAGGGCAACCACTGGCCTAGCTGAGTAGTGGAGATCTCCTTAGAGAGATCATGACTCCCTAGACAGCCATAATCCCCACTTCTTTCTTCATCTGTAATCTCTCCTAGGTTTTGCTAAGTATTTGAGTTTGGGATGTCCTATGCCATGCTGCTGCTCCATTGCTTTGTCTTTGTTTTTCCTAGTTTCAGAGAGAAAGCCTTCTGCCACATGGAAGAGAAAAAAGCAAAGGGTATGAAAATCAAAGCTATGTCTCTTACACTCAAGCCAGCCTGATTTTCCCCGTGGAAAAAAGGCTTCCAGAAAGAAGATTATAGAAGAGTATGCTTGTTTTACTTTGCTTGTTCCAGCTTCTCCACTTTCAATAATGCACTTATTTTCTGTACTGTGTTTAAGAATTTTTTTAATTTATTTTCTATTATGGTGAAAATACACACACCAAAACATTTGCCAATACAATGTACTGTGTTTCTTAAACCACAGAGTCTAACAATAAGGTCATTTACAACCTTAAAACCTTCAAGAATGAGCAAATGAGTTTGTTGGTCTGACTGCCTAAACAGGACTCTTGAATATGATCAAAGTCTATTTTCTCCCGCAGTCTCCAGCTAAGCCACCCTGCCTTTGTGGTTGGACACTACAAACAGTATATATATATACCACTCGTCTGTCTTTTTGTCGTATTGTGGTCGCTTGCATGTTGCTACGATGCTGGAAGCTACACCACCGGTATTTCAAATACCAGCAGGGTCATCCATGGCGGACAGGTTTCAGCAGAACTTCCAGATTAAGACAGATTAGAAAGGCCTGGTAATCTACTTCTGAAAGTTAGCCAATGAAAACCTTATGGATCACAACAGAATAAAAAAAGAAAACAACCAAACCCATTGCCATTCAGTCAATTCCAAATCATGCCAAGCCCATATGTTAGAGTAGAACTTCTCCATGGGGTTTTCTTGGCTGTAATCTTTATGGAGTGGTTTGCCAGGCCTTTCTTCTGCAGAGCCACTGGTGAGTTCAAACTGCTAACCTTTAGGTTAGCAGCCGATTGCAAACCGCTTGCACCACCCAGCCACCTCCAACAACAGAATATTGTCCTCTGTAGTGCTGGAAGATGAGTCCCCCAGGTTGGAAGGCACTACACAATAGCTGCAAGAATGGGCTCAAACATAACAATGTTCATGAAGATGGCATAGGACCTAGCAATGTTTTGTCGTGGGTCGGAGTAGACTGGATAGCAACTAACAGCAATAACAATACGTATGCGTGCGTGTGTGTGTGCGTGTGTATAGTGTGTGTATATATATGTATACATATATGTATGAACTAGATGGACTATACAGTGGAGAGAAACTATATGGGGAATCAGGAAACCTGTTGTAGTCTTGGTTCTGGTACTACAGGGACACCGGCATGCAGGACATTATAGTAACACAGACCTCAGGAGGCAAGACCAAAACTAGGGCCGGTAGTTCAAATGAAGCATATAGAGAGAATCTAAAAGTCATTTTGAAGGGAGAAACTCATTCATTCATTCATTCATTCACTCACTCACTCACTCATTCAGTCAGTCAATAAATATTTATTATGTGCCTACTATATGTCAGGCACATTTTAGGCAACAGGAACTCATAAGTAAACAAGACAGACAAAAATCCCTGCCATCGTGGAACTTACGTTTTAGTAGGGGGAGACAGACCACGAATAAACAAATATACATTATGTTAGCTGGTGATAAGTCTATAGAAAATAATAAAGCAGGGTAAGGTAGTTAGAGAGCTTTGGGGCTGGGGGAGAGGGGTGTTTAAATAGGGTAATTGGGCCCTCTTCACCAAGAAGGTGATATTTGAATACAGACCAGAAGGAAGTAAGGAAGCAAGCCATGTTTTATTTGGGAAGGAGCATTCTAGGCAGAGGGACCAGTGAGTGCACAGACCCTGAGGCCAAGCCTGTCCAGCACATTTGAGTTCAAGCAGAGGCCAGGGCGCCTGCAGTGGGGTAAGCACGGGAGAGAGCGGGTAGAAATGAGGTCAAACAGGTAATAGGTACCCAGATTGCAAAGCAACTTGCAGGTCATTGCAAACACTTTGTGGTTTGCTCTGATCGTCACAGGAAGCAGGAAAATGACATGATCAGATGTACATTTTAACAGGATTGCTCTGACGTCTCTGTTGAGAATAGAGAGTAAGCAGCAAGGGTAAAAGCAGGGAGACCAGTCAGGAGGCTGTTATATGGTAGCTTGACTAGAGTGGTAGGCTTGGAATTACCGAGAAGTGGTATATTCTGAACACATTCTGAAAGTAAAGACAATAGGATTTGCATAAGGATCAAAATACAGTATTAGAGAAGAGGAAGAGAGAGAAGGAGACAGAAAGGACTCTAAAGTTTTAAGCCAGAGCAAACCAGAAGGATGCAGGTGCCATTAACTGAGATGGGGAAGGCTGTGAGAGGAGCAGGTTTGGTGGCAGAACCAGGAGTTCGGTTTTGGATATTTTCATGCTGAGATGCCTATTAGACATTCAAATGGAGACTGTGAATAGGCAGTTGGGTATGTGCACGCGTAGTTACAAATGTAAGCATCATACATGATTTGATGGTATTTAAAACCGTAGACTAGATAAGATCACCAAAGAAGGGAGTGCAATTAGCAAACAGGAGAGGGCTAAGAACTGGGCTCTGTATACTCCAGCATTAAGAGGTGGGGACATAGGATGGAATCAGTAAAGGAAACAGAAAAAGAGCATCCAGGAAAGAAAGAGAAAACCCCAAAGACGGTGGCTTCCCAGAAGCCAGTGAAGAAATTATATTAAAGAAGAGGAGAGTGATCAACTGTGTTGAATGCTGCTGAGGGGTCCACTACAATGAGGACTTAGAAATGACCATGGGATGTAGTGGTAAAGAGGTTATTGGTGACCTTGATAAGAACTGTTTTGGTAGTGGTGGTATGTGTGCGTGGGAGGGAGTGAGAGGGCAGGGTATTATAACATCTTAGTTAGAGTTAGTTCAAAAAAGAAAGGGATGCAAGACAAAACTACACTGAGATACCATCTCACTCCTGCAAAAATGGCACTCATCAAAAAACAGAAGACAACAAATGCTGGTGAGGATGTGGGGAGATTGGAACCCTTGTCCACTGCTGGTGGTATTGTAAAATTGCATAAATACTTATGGAAAACAGTATGGCGTTTCCATAAAAAACTGGAAATAGAAATATCTTATGATCCAGCAATACCACTCCTAGGCATATACCCTAAAGATCAATAGCAACTTCACGAATAGACATATGTTCACCTATGTTCATTGCAGCATTATTCACAATAGCAAAAAGATGAAAACAACCTATGTGCCCATCAAGGGATAAATGGATAAACAAAAGGTGGTATATACATACAATGGAATACTGTTGTTGTTAGGTGCCATTTAGCTGCTTCCTATTCATAGTGACCCTATGTACAACAGAATGAAACATTGCCCAGTCTTGCGCCATCCTCACAATCGTTGTTATGCTTGAGCCCATTGTTGCAATCTCTGTGTCAGTCCATCTCATTAAGGGTCTTCCTCTTTTTTGCTGACCCTCTACTTTACCAAGCATGATGTCCTTCTCCTGGGACTGGTTCCTCCTCATAACATGTCCAAAGTACGAGAGATGAAGTCTCGCCGTCTTTGCTTCCAAGGAGCACTCTGGCTGAACTTCTTCCCAGATAGATTTGTTCCTTCTTCTGGCAGTCCATGATATATTCAATATTCTTTGCCAACAACACAATTGAAACACATAAATTCTTCCTTGGTCTTCCTTGTTCATTGTCCAGCTTTTGCATGCATACGAGGTGATTGAAAATATCATGGCTTGGGTCAGGCACACCTTAGTCCTCAATAGAATACTATGCAACTATAAAAAATAACGATGAGTTCACAAAACATCTTATAACATGGATGACTCTGGAAGACATTATGCTGAGTGAAATAAGTCAAGCACAAAAAGACAAATATCGTATGATACCACTTTTATAAAAAGACAATAATATGTATACATGCAGAAATCAATGTTCTTTGGTGGTTATCCGAGACAGAAGGGGGAAAGAGGGAAACCACTCTCTCGACAGTAGACACTTGTTACTGGGAAAGGCAATACTGAATGTGGGTGAAGTATGTACAACTTAACCAAGGTAAATGGCGACAATAAGAGACACACAAGATCAAGGGACCTTATTGGTAAATGCTATAAGATATACAATTTGGCAACAACAGCAGTAACAAACAAAAAATATGTGAGTGGTTACATAGGTAGATATATATGCATAGATATGTATAGCAAGGTATATGTGTGTATATACATGTGCCTATATAGGTGAATCTGTAGGCATAGATATATACATGTTTGTGTGCTGCACGTATATTCATATATATAATAAAACACATAGAAGACACAGTCATAGTTACCTCCCAGACATAACCAAACACTTCACAAGATCATTTTACTGGATTTGAAGGCTTAGGGTCAGTTTTGTGGGACAATTTGTTTAACTGGAACAACACAGTCTATAAAGTTTCTGTTCTACATTCTAGTATGGTAAGTAGCGTCTGGGGTCTTAAAAGCTTGCAAAGACTCAGAGAAGAATCTAGTCTACAGAATTAACTGCCTACACGAACCACGGCCTCATCTCATCTGAGACCAGAACTAGATGGTGCTCAGCTACTACTACCGACACAATAGATAGTCCTGGATAGAATGCGGGAAATTGTAGAACAAAACACAAATTCTTATTTTTTTTAAAAAAAAGCCAGATTTACTGGACCGGTAGAGACTAAAGGAACCCCCGAGACTACTGCCCTGAGATAACCCTTTAGACTTTGAACTGAAACTACTCTCGGGGATTACCATCAGCTAAATAACAGATTGGCTCATAAAATAAATAATATCGCATGTGAGTACCGTGCTCCTTTTAAAAAGAAAATCATCTATGTGAGACCAAATGGTCAACATTTACCCTACAGCATAGATGGGAAGGTCAGAGGGGCAGGGAAGCTGGATTAATGGAAGCAGAACAACCAGGACGGAAATATGGAGAAGGCGGACACAATGTGGAAAACGTAACCTATGTCACTGAGCAATATGTATAGAAATTGTTAAATGGGAACCTAATTTGATGTATAACCTTTCACCAAAAACTCAATAAAATATTAAATAAATAAAAAAAAACAAAAAAAAACAAATGCTAGTTCTCTTCATGTTTCTTCTAAGAGGCAAACCTCTCAGCTCTTCTCAAATTAGGCTATGCTAGTTGTTCCTGAGCTTATTACCTGCAAAGGTTTTGTTACAAGTCTGCATAAAGCTAGATTCACAGATGGGCTCTAATATCTGCATTTTAACAAGTACTCCAGCTGATCTTATATGCACTAGAGGTCTTCAAACTTTCTTGTTCATGTTCCTGCTAAAGTAAATTGGGAAAAAAAAAAACTATGTATCTCCTTGTATTTTTAAGTTGCTTTCCCAGTTTTTCATCACAGCTTCA
>NW_004444017.1:1484912-1575712 GCF_000243295.1 Trichechus manatus latirostris
AACTTTTTACCGTAGCTTTGTTGTGTAGGGAAGGGGAGAAATGGAATAGTAGCTGGAGGTTAAAAAGATGCTGTTCATTTGTTTTTAAGATAGGACCGTGTCTGAATGCTCATTGGACAGGTCCAGTAGAGAAAGAAAAACAAAAATTCAAGAGAGAGGGGAGAATTGCTAGGACAATGTCTGAGCAAATTACAGGGATGGGATCTAGTGCACACGTCGGGAGGGTGGCCTTTGCAAGAAGCATGGACAACTCACTCATGGTAATGGTATAAGGGCAGGATACAGGTGTACCCACACCATTCTCAGGGTGTTTCTTCTTAGTCCTTCCTTGTAGCACAACTGAAAGCTTCACATGGCATGCTGAAGGATGTTTTCTGACCTATTATTTGTCCCATAGCCTCTTGGCAAGATTCTATAAGGAAATGGAAAAGTGAGATGTACTTTGTACTAAAATCCCCTAGATCTCTCCTGGGGGAGCTTTTCAAAAAAAAATTGTGGGAAAAATATACATAAAACATACACCATCTCAACAATTTCTGCATATACAATTCAGTAACACTGATTACATTCTTCAAGTTGTGCAACCATTCTCTCTAACCTTTCCCAAATCATTCCACCACCATTAACATAAATTCAATGCCCTCTAAGCAAAAACTCCCTCTTTCCCACCTCTAGGGGGAGGTTGTTTGCCTTGAGGGAGACAATGTGAAGCAGAACATGTAGATATTGAGTTTTATGTTGCTTTCCACGTTCCCTTTCTTGTTTGTTTTTCCCGTATGCCTCTAGTCTAGATACAACATTGTGTCTCTAAGATGTGTTCTAACAGAGTCCTAATCAAGTCTAAGAGTTTCCTCTTGGGGTGGTGCCTTCAGAACTGGATCCTACAACATTTTGGGAATACTAGAGCATGCTCTTTGGCCCTAAAACATCCTCCTAGTACCATCTGGGAGGCCTCGTGGTTAGCAGCATGGCTGCTAAGCAAAAGGTTGACAATATGAATCCACCAGCCACTCCTTGGAAACCCTACGGAGCAGTTCTACTCTGTCCTATAGGGTTGCTGTGAGTCGGAATCAACTCGATGGCAATGGGTTTGGGTTTTTGTTCATACTATCTGAAAAATGTTTTTATCGACACTCAGTGACAAAAATTTTACTCAGGATAGAAAAAAACGACATCAACCACCTCTCCTACTATTTATTCCTCTTATATGATTATCTCATTATGCCTCCAGAGCTGAAGTGCCAGTCATAAGTTTTACTCTGAAAACAACTTTATATATATGTATAACTTCTTTAAATATATGTATTTATTTATTAAGTTAATGTTAAATCTCAGAAACCAAAGTTTTAAAAAAATACCTCAGCAATTATATAATGATAAAAGAGTCAATTCTCCAAGAAAACATAACAATTCTCAATGTGTATGCGTCTAACAATAGTGCATCAAAATACATGAAGCAAAAACTGATGGAACCGCAAGGAGAAAGAGACAAGTCCACTTTTTGGTTGGAAACTTCAATATCCCTCTATCAGTAACTGATAGATCCAACAGGCAGAAAATCAGTAAGATATAGTTGAACCGAACAGAACCATGAATCAACTAGATCTAACTGACATTTATAGAATACTTTATCCAGCCACAGAAGAATACACTTTCTTCTCAAGCTCACATGGAACATTCATCAAGCTATGTCACATTCTGGACCATAAGACATACCTTAATAAATTTAAAAGAATGGAAATAGTACAAAGTATGCTGTCAAACCACAATGGAATTAAACTAGAAATCAATAACAGAAAGATAGCTAAAAAATCCCAAAATATTTCGAGATTAAACAACACATTTTACATATGTTTACATGTACATGGATCCAATACATTTACATGGATCAAGAAATATCAAGAGAAATTAAACAATATGTTTAACTAAATGAGATTGAAAATATAATTTATCAAAAATTTTGGAATGCAGCAAAAGCAGTGCTTAGAGGGAAATTTATAACATTGAGTGTATATATTTGAAAAGAAGAAAGATCTAAAAACTGATAATCTAAGTTTAACCTTAGGAAACTCAGAAAAGAAGAGCCACTCAAATTCAAAGCAAGCAGAAGAAAAGAAATAATAAAAATTAAAGCAGAAATCAATGAAACTGAAAACAGGAAATTAATAGAGAAAATCAACCAGACAAAAAGCTGATTCTTTGAAACGATCAATGACACTGATAAACATCTAACCAGGCTAGCCAAGTGGTGGGTGGCGGGGGAGAGCAAAGACACAAATTATTAATATCGGAAGTAAAAGAGGGATCAGCACTACTGATCCGGGAACATTAGAAGGATAATAAAGGAATATTATGAACAACCTTGTGGCTTCAAATTTCGTAACTTACATGAAACAGATCAATTCCTTAAAAGACAAGATCTACTGAACTTACACAAAGAGAAATAGAGAATGTGAATAGGCATATATATATAGATACATATCTATATCTATATATATCTCAAAGAAATTGATTCAATAATTAATAGCCTTCCAAAACAGAAAGCATCAGAGCCAGACGGTTTCACTGATGAATTCTACCAAATATTTAGGAAGTGATACCAATTCTCTACAATCTGTTCCAGAATAACAAGCAGAGGCAACACTTCTAAATCATTCTATGAGGCCAGCATTGCCCAAATACCAAAACCAGACAAAGACATTACAAGAAAGAAAAACTATAGAACAACATCTCTCATGAACACAGATGCAAAAATCCTCAACAAAATATTAGCAATCAAATCCAACAATGTATTTTTAAAAAAAAATATGCTCCACAACCATGTGGGATTTATTCCAGGTGTGCAAGGCTGGTTCAGCATCAAAAAATCAGTGAATGGAATCCATCACATCAACAGGCTAAAGAAGAAAATATTATATGATCATATTAATGATGCAAAAAGAGCATTTAACAAATCCAAACACCATTCAAGACAAAAACTTTCTGTAGACTTAGAGCTACTCTAAAAATAGTCTATTAATTTTTAAAAACTCACCTCTCCACTTAACACAAACATCGTATCATTGAATAAAGCAGGTATTGATGAGTACTTCAAATTTGTCAGTCATTGTGTCATGTTTGACATGCGTGTTTATTGTCCCTTTTTTATAGATACAGAAAGTGAAGCTCAGAGACCTTCAGCAGCCCAAGACCCTGAGCTGCTAAGTGGCAGAGCCAGCATCCAGCTCCCAATCTGCTCCATCTAATGCGTGTGTCTATGCAGTTGGAATCACCTAACATTATTTAGCGGGCACTTTTTTATGTGGCTGCCTAGCCTTCACAGTTGTCATGGTGAGGGTTTCCCAGTAGGAGCAAGACCTTCGGGAAATCCTCGAATCCATCCCTTTCCTCTTGGACCAAACGATGCCTCTGTGCCAAGGGAGATTAAAACCTCCTCTGAAATTCCTCAGTGTCACTGAGAACCTCCATGGGTGGAGGCCCAGCTTCCTGCTGGTGGGAGTCAGTATACACAGATAGCTCAGAGGCTAAGAAAGTAGGCCTGGGTCATACTTCCAGAGCTCACATCCTGCCGGGCCCCTTACTAAATGTGAGACCGTGGACAGGTGGCTAGGCTTCCTTGACCTTCAGTCTTCTTAGGCTGAAAGAGGGTGATATTGCCTCTTCTGCCCAGCTTTACAGGGATCACAGCTCTCCTCTGCTAAGGGATTCATCAGAGGAGCGAGGAGAAAAGGAGTCCCACCCAGTCGTCCAGAGATGGCAAAGCAGGAGGTGAGGAGAAACCGTGTGGGGAAACCATTACTTAGGCAATGGGCTGGCCTGGAATATAACTAGATGAAGGTGGGGGTGGGAGGATTCAGGGTTCAGCACATGGTGGGGGATAAGGATGGCTTCACAGGGATAGGATTTCCCAAGGAAAGTACTTTACTTAAAGTGAAAAGATTAGATAGTGCTCTTTGAGAAAAGTAGAAGTGGCTTTGGTGGTATAATTTCTGGATGACTGTAAAAGGAAACTTGGGTGCAGGAGTGTATGTTCCCATTCCTGTTGATGTATCCGGCAATGTATGTGGCTGGGGTGTTTCTTCATCACACTTTTACTTTCACTTTTCTATAAGAAGTTCCAGTGTTGTCATTACTTTTTAACAGTTATAAACACTCCCGCTTATTACAAGCTTGGTAAGTGCCAGCTTTAGATATATTTGCCTGGGAAGTCTGTGCTGATCACCCGAACCAGGGCATTGAGAGAGCTGTACAAACACTGCTCTATAAGTCTTGGACAGACTTGTTAGTTTGCACCTTCCATTATAACAGTACATGATGATTTGACCTTTCACCTGCTTTTTCCTAGGGCTACAAAGACAACCTGTAAGGCAGAGGTAGTGACCACCAGAGAAGTTGATGAACCTCTTCTCTTGTGTGTGGGGAGGTCTCAGGAGTAGGGAAAAGGGTGAATGTTTGCAAGTGCTGAGCTGGGCACTCCAAGCAGAAGGCAAGATGTTGTCTTTCTCCTATGATCTATGTAGGCATAGGCTCCTGGCTATAGTGGACACACAAATCACTATTACAGCACTTCTCAGACGGCCCACTTGTTATCTGTTATTTGATTGTCTCTCCCCTGAGACTGCCAACTCCTTTTAAGCCAGGTCTATATATCTTTTATATGTTTCCACATCCCTAAAGCCTATGTCCCCAACAGGGTCTGGCACATAGTTGTTGCTTAGTACATGTTGAACAAAGGAATGGCTTCTTGTCTCAGCTGTTTCTGACTTGCTTCGTGAGCTTGTGAACCTCTGGTTTTCGGAAAGACTTTATTTTTCCTCTGCTACAATCTCACAAGTCTTTTCTCAGAACTATAGTACTTTGATGACAGTGGTGTGATTCTGAAGGATTCTGTTAAGATTGCTGTTTTTAGTTACTATTGAGTCCATTCCAACTCATGGCGACCCCATGTATTACAGAGTAGAACTGTTCCATAGGGTTTTCTTGGCTGTGACTTTTCTGAAGCAGATTGCCAGGCATATCTTCCATGGTACTGCTGGGTAGGTTCGAACTGCCAACTTTTAGGTTAGCAGTCGAGCACAAACCATTTGTGCCACCGGGAACCTTCTGTTAAGATTACTTATTACAAATTATTGTTATTTCACAGATTTTGGGAGAAAAGCCAATCCTTGCTTTCCTTGCAGTAACATATTGATGCAATCCATGTTTGCTGGGATGCACACCTGGTATGGTTAGGATACCTACAGGACAGAATAGAACTGCCCCATATGGTTTCCAAGGAGCACCTGGTGGATTCGAACTGCCGACCTTTCGGTTAGCAGCTGAACTCTTAACCACTATGCCACCAGTTTCCACGTTAAAAGTAGCTTCTCCATAATTGAGAACTACAATTATAAGCTGAAATCCAGCCCAAAGACTTAGGCTGTTTGGCCAATATAGGGAAGGTTAGATTAGGATAGCATAGGCACCAGGGAGTTAGACTTGATCTTGAACAAATGAGTAATTTTGTATATATTCAGCAATGTTTCTCTCAAATCCCTTATCTGTGTAGCATGGGAAGGAATGTGATCTGCTTTAAACTGCATTAACAATTGTATAATAAATCCTTTACTTGTCTTAAAATGAAATGTTTTTATAGTATTAAGCTAATTAAGCTATGGCTCACTTTTCTATGACTCCTAAGATGAAAAAGAAGCTTCCATGTATTAGATAATTACCTAAATGTTCTGATTAGGTGAACTGATAATGGCTTTGAATTCATTCAGCATTCCTCCAGAGTTTATTGAGCACCCCCTATGCATCCAGGACAGTACTCAACGTGGGGGGTGGGAGTAGGGAACCCAAGACTCATAAATCAATAGCAATATAATTCAACAACACACCCACATTCATACCACAAGGCATTATCATGATTAAGTGTCAGAAGAAGAGACGTGCACTGAATGCATTAGACATTTAGAGAATGAAGAGCTCGCTGTGGCTTGGAGTGGTTAGGAAGCACTTTCTGAAAGAAGATTGGTCATGAACGGGGCTTTAAAGGAGAAGTAGAATCTGACTGGGGGGTGGTGGTACTGGGAAGATATTCCACCTTAGGGAAGTGACCTTAGCAAAAGGACAGAGCTGAGCATATACATGGCACATTCAGGAGAAATGGCAAGGTCCATCTGGATGGAGAGAAGGTATGTACCTGGGAGGAGTAGAAGATAAATTAGAATAAAATGTTGGGGCCAGATAATGTTGGATTCTGAGTACCACTCTAAAGAACTTGGATTCTAAACGAAAATTTCTGTTCAAAATAAAAAAGGATACGACAAATTTTATTGAGAGGAAACTGAGAGCCAAGATAGGTAATAAGATAAAATGATAGTAAGAAAACATTAGATTACTTGAGACATGGGACATGGACCATCAGATCAGGAAGGAGTGTTCGACTTCATCTGGTCCATAAGCCTTATTTTACTGATACGGCAATTCAGACTAAAACGAAATCAAAACCTGCCCATGTTCACTCTGCTAGTCAGTGCGCAAGGCCAGAGTTAGAAATAGTCTGGTGTTCTTTCTACCCCCCTTAATAAATTCAAATCTCCAGACTTAGACAAGTCACGTCCCAGGTTGTTCAAAGAACTCCCAGAACCATTGTCAATAATCTTTGAAAAAGCATGGAGAATGGGAGAGCTGTTAACAGACAAGAGAAGGACAAAGTTGTCCTGATTCTCAAAAAGGGGGAAAGGGGTATATTATAAAAACTATAAGCCAGTCAGCTTGACAATTATCCCTGGCAGAATTCTAGAACAGAATTTTAAAAAGCTATTTACTGCACAAACATTATTATAATAATAGAAATGAAGGAGGAAATAACCCACAATTTCACCACTTTAACCCATCAACTGAACAGATTATTAAGTAGACTCTTTGTAAGTCTTTAGAAAAGCAAGGATCACTCAGAGCCAACCCGAAATCTCAGAAAACAAAACGTGTCTTCATGTTATCCCCTTTTTGATAGGGATATTAAACTGGTAGAAAGAGGAGGCATCAAAACCGTACTTGCTTTCAGCATGGCACTTGACAAGATTTGTCATAATCACCTTGTGGATAAGACATGAACTGGCCAAGAGTCAGTGGGTTCAACCAAGGCTGGGGCAAGAATTATACCTAAAGAATGCTAATTAGTGCATATATAACAGCCTAAAGTGAAACTATGGTGAGAAATCATGGAGATCTCTCTTTTCCACTATCCTGACAATATTTTTGTCTGTGTCTTAGAGGACATGCTTATCAGATCTTCATAAGGCACAAACAAGAAAGGATATGAAGGATGATAGAACAAGACTAATAATAATAAGCACTTATTAGGCATTTGTTATGGCCATGAATTGCAATAAATACATTTTTTTCAACAAAATCATCACATTTAAATAGTACCACCCTATGAGGCAAGGTTGTAATATTATCTCCATTTTAGAGATAATAAATTGATGTTTTAATGGATTAAAGTCATTTGCCCAAGATTACACAGTTTGTGAGAGGAGGAGCAAACATTTGAATACAGGTATAGCTGGCATCAAAATGACTGTAAATAATTTTGAGAGACCACAGCATTGAGCTTAAATCTACAAGATATATTAGGGCTTAACACTTGTATTTTAATTTTAAAAACCAATTACACATACAAGGATTGGGCAGATCTGATCCAATCATCCTGTTTTAGTTGACTACAGGTTTCAAAGAGAAAACAGTGTGACACTGTTGTGGAAAAAGTTAACCAAATCTTGGCTCTATTCATAGAAGTACAGTGTTTAAATCAAGGCAACTAACAGCCCTGCTGGCTATGGGATCAGAGCACAGTTTAAGATAAATCAAAGAAACGTAACCAAGATAGATCTAGAAACCATGTCATATGAAAAATGATTGAAGAAACTGGTACTGAGAAGGCCTAAGGCATCAGATATTTAAGGAACAGTGATATAAAAAAGGCAGTTTTATTCTGCATTAGTCCAAAAGGAACAACCTAGACAAATGAGTGGTAGATATAAAGAGCCACACTTTGGCTCAGTCTGAGGAAGAACTTTGTAACCATTGAAACTGTGTAGAAATATAACGGGCTGCTTCTCTGAGTGGTCAGCTTGCTCTTACTAGAAACGTTTAAACAGACCAGGAGCACTTGTTAATGTGGAGAGGGTTCCTTTGTGAGGCAGAAAGAAGACAGAGGACATGTACCTTCTTTCCAAATACAAAATTCTAAGGCTCAATTTAGATGTTAGCTTATCTCAACTTGGTTGCTGGTTATATTTCAAATAGTGAATGATTTATTAAATGATCCATTAAATAATCCTCAGGTAAATCCAAATAAGTTAAAACAATTTGGGTAGAGCCAAAGTGTGGCTCTTTGTAACTGCCACTCATTTAATTTTAAGCTGCCTGAATCCATATCAGCATTATCTTACTAGAGAAGACCCATCTTATATCAGAATGAGGATTTAAGATTTATCACCTTTGATGGGAGTGTGCAGCTAAGTCTCCTGGCTACTTATCTCTGTCTTTCACACTATAGAGTTACGGGATTTGTAGTTCTTTTTAGATACCTTTGTTCCTAAATACATGATCCTGCTTTCATTCAGTCTTGGCCATTGTTGATTTAGGGTTAGGCAGCACAATTAGATCGCTGCTACTCTAGAAAAAGCTATTCTAAAATGTGCTTGACAAAAGCTGATTTTGCTCATCCGGAAACAAAGGAATTCTCCGGCTTATTAGAAAGTTTGTGCTTTTTTTTTTTAAAAAAAAAATACATCAGAGCCATCCTTGCTTATGTGCCAGCGCCATCTTGTGTTAGAATGACCACATTTTTCCAACCAAGGAGGAAATAAACTCATTTCGGACAATCTATGAGGGACTCCCACTCCCTTCTGCACCCCAGAATATTTGGATTGGAAAAAAACCTCCAGAGGTCAAAGATTTAATGCCCCTGCATCATCCAGATCCCTTTCCCAAGATCCCTTCCAGACATACAGGGTTTTAGTCTAGTTCCCAGAGTAAACCTGAATCCTAGAGGCTGGGGCTGAAAGAAATCCTCCCAGGACAAATGACAACAAACAGCTGAATGGGAGAAAGTGGTTTTTCCTTTCTCTTTCCTTTTAGTTTCACTTTCTTCAAACTCCTGGCATGATAAAGCATGCAAAGGCATGTGACTGGAGACCTGTGGAAATGCTCAGAAATAACCTTCGTGAGTAAGAATGGATCTAAAGTGGAAGGAAGAGACAGAAAAATGTGTAAACAGAGTAGAACACAATTTTTTTATGGACAATGATTTTTATTTTTGCCAGATAGATCTTGTTCAACTGCATGCTAATAATTAAGACGTGTTTAAATCATTCCCTATTTTATTCATTGATCTGTGAAGAAGATATTATATACATTCCTGTTTCAGTTTCAGAATTATTCAGGATTTGGGATATTTAAGAATCTTGTAGCAAATAAAAATGTAACCATGAGACAAGCATTATCCTAAAACCTGGATATAAAAGAAGAAGCATGGTCTGAATGATTGCTAAGATTCCTATTTTGCTCCCAGAGTTTGTTATTCTGTGATTTGGGGTCATTCATAAGATCAACAAGGGGTGTCTTTGTGCCGGGGTGACCTGGCACAAGGGACCCTGGAGTTGTCAGAGTGAGAGCCTCCTTTCCTCTTTAGTTTCACAGGTGATTCACAGGATGGCATGCTCACTGACGCTGTGATCTGGACTGTAGATCTGATCATTCATTCATTATTGTCCGCTGTTCTTATATCTTATGTTCTTCAGATGCTTTGTATATTTATACTTTTCTCAAGTCTTACATGTGGGCTTTTTTTCTTTCTTTCTTTCTTTTTTGTGGTTAAGTATAGGTAACTGAAGGAGCCCTGGCGGCACAATGGTTAAGTGCTCAACTGCTAACTGAAAGGTCGGTGGTTCAAACCCACCAGCTGCTCCACAGCAGAAAGATGTGGCAATCTGCATCTATAAAGATTACAGCCTTGGAAACCTTATGAGGCAGTTCTACTCTGTCCTACAGGTCGCTATGAGTTGGAACTGACTCGATGGCAATGGGAGTTTCGTAGGTAACAGAACATTTGCCATTTCTACAATCTTCACGTGTACAGTTTAGTGACATTAATTACATTCATCATGTTGTTCAACCACCATTAATCATTCCTGGATTTTTCCTTCCATGTGACTATCTCTTTAGTCTCCTCCAATATATGAAAACTTTCTCAAAGGTAGAGACTGTATCTTTTGCTGGGCATTTTGGCACTCACACTCTGGCCTAGCATCTGATTAGTCTGATTATGACCAAAGCATTGACTGTGAGAACAGGAAGCAACCTTAGAGATCACCTGGTCTAATTATCTCATTTTTCAGATGGGAAACTGAGGCCCAAAAATGGGATGTGATTTGTTTGATATAGGTGGTGCAAATGGCTAATGTGTTTGGCTGCTAACCATAAAGGTTGGTGGTTTGTGTCCACCAAGACACCTAAGAAAAAAGGCCTGGCAATCTACTTCTGAAAAATCAGCAATTGAAAACCCTGTGAAGCACAGTTCTACTCTAATGCACATGGGGGTTGCCATGAGTCAGAATTGACTCCACAGCAACTCGAGAGAGTTAGGGTCAGAGCCTGGATCAGTCCCAAGTCTCGTGTTTTAGCCACTAACATTGCATCTCAAGCTCTTCTCCCAATGGTAACAGAGAACATGTGCCCCACTACGCACAAGGGAAAAACCACTTCAAAACCTCATGTATGTGAAGTTAAGAGCTATGGCTACTAATCAAAAGGTTGGCAGTTCGAATCTACCAGCTACTCCTGGGAAACCCTACAGGACAGTTCTGCTCTGTTGTATAGGTTCGCTGTGAGTCAGAATTGACTCAGTGGCAGTGGGTGGGTTTTTTTTTTTTTCAGTCCATAATATAAGGAGCCCTCATGGCACAGAGGTTAAAGCTCTCGGCTGTTAACCAAAAGGTCAACAGTTCGAAACTACCAGCCGCTCCATGGTAGAAAGATGTGGCAGTCTGCTTCCATAAAGATTACAGCCTTGGAAACCCTATGTGGCAGTTCTACTCTGTTCTGTAGGGTCGCTATGAGTTGGAATCAACTTGACGGCAATGAATTTGGTTTTGGTTTAGTCCAAAATATGGAGTCCCTGAGTGGCAAAAATGGTTAAGCTCTTGATTAGTGGCCAAAAGTTTGGTGGTTCGAACTCACTCTGAGGCACCTTGGGAGACAAGCCTAGCCAATCTGCTTCTGGAAGGTCACAGCCTGGAAAACCCTATGGAGCAATTCTACTCTGCACACATGTGGTTGCCATGAGTCAGAATCGACTCAACTGGCAACTAACAACAACATTCCATAATATATACATGTCTGCTTTAACAAAAAAGTTAGAATTTTATTTTCTAGCAAGGAAAATAGGTACTGAATGTATAATAGGAAAGAGTCATTTATTTTCCTTAGCATAATGCTGTAATCACTGGAGTCAAAACAAAGTAGTAACTGTTGGTATAGTTCTTGGGGTTTAGTGGTGAACATTCTTCTGGGTGTGTTTCTAGGCCCCCTAAAGCTATGTGAATGGAGATGGACATCAGGAGGAGGGTGAACAGGGGAGGTGAATGCCAAGGCTTTGTCTTTACATTTTTTTTTTTAACAACTTTATGGAGATGTAATTCATATACCTACAATTCACTCATTTAAAGTGTACAGTTCAATGGTTATTAGTATAAATGTGCTGTGAACAGCACAGAGAAGCGTGAGAAGAGAGGAGTTGGTTATGGTTGTGTTACAAACACACCCCCTCCACATAGTCTTCTTTGGAATGGGAGGAACGGCGGTACCTCATTTTAAAACTCAATGTATGCTCTGTCTTGCCTCCTAGTGATCTGAAGGACATTATTAACCCACAGAAGAACCCTCCCCTCTGCCCCGCGTGCACACGCATGCACACACGCACACACACACACATACACACACACACACATACAGACTGAACCAAAGCTCTGTCCAGAGACATTTGCTTGATTTGCTAGGCAGAAGCAATGGACCCCGGTGATTAACTTCTAGAAAAAAAGCAGTTCTTGGGTTGATGGGAAAGGGAACAAAGGGGCAGAGAAAGGGTCATAGATGACAAAGCAGTTAACAACATTGCTTTTTTAAAAAGAATGTAAATTTATCCTAAGAGGCTACTCGAATACAATTGAGGCTGGGTAATCAGGGCTGGTGTCAGAAGTAGATGGGTTAAAGCCATACTGAGAGATGATGTCTTAGTTATCTAGTGCTGCTATAACAGAAATGCCACAAGTGGATAGCTTTAACAAACAGAAATTTACCCTCTTACAGTTTAGGCTAGAAGTCTGAATTCAGGGTGTCGATCTAGAGGAAGGCTTTCTCTGTTGGCTCTGAGGGAAGGTCCTTGTCTCCTTTCAACATCTGTGGGCCTGGCATCCCTTGGAGATCTCCATGTGTCTTGGCATCAATCTTTCCCTGGGTCTAGGAGGTTCTCAGTGCAGGGACCCCGGGTCCAAATCATGTGCTCTGCTCCCAGCTCTTCTTTCTTGATGGTAATTAGGTCCCTCTCTCTCTGCTTGCTTCTCTCTCCTTTTATCTCTTGTAAGATAAAAGGTGATGCAGGCAACACCCCGGGGAAACTCCCCTTACATCGGACCAGGGCTGTGATCTGAGTAAGGGTGTTGTATCCCACACTAACCCCATTACAAGTGATTGGCTAATCACATCAGATCACATCATAGGGGGTGATTACATCATTACATAACTGCCAAATTACATCATTACATAACTGCCAAACCACTGAGAATCATGGCCTAGCCAAGCTGACACATAATTTTGAGGGACACAATTCAATCCATAACAGATGGCATAGAGTAGCGATTAGGAATACGGGCTCTGGTTCTAGCTAGACATCTAGGTTCAGATCCCTAACCTTGGGCAAGTTAATTAACCTCTCTTTGCCTCAGTTTCCTTAGATGTAAAATGAGGACAGTAAGAGTACCTACTTCATATGGTTGTTGTAAGGATTACATTTTTTAATACAGATAAAGAGCTTATAACAGTGTCTGGCACATACTTAGCGCCATGTAAGCATTTGCTAATTATCGTAGCAGACCCCAGTCAATCTGCACCTCCTCCCCCCACCCCGCTTTCCAAACACACACACACACACACACACACACACACACACACGCACATTCCTCCTCTCTCTTCTTTAACGCACCAGGCATATTCCTGCTTGGAACTTTGCGCCAGATGTTCCCACTGGATAGAGTAGCACTCTATGCCTAGATATCTGTTAGTCTTACACCTTCACCTCCTCCAAGTTTCCCTTCAATGTTACTTTCTTAAAGAGGACCATCCTATCCACCCCCAGTGTCCCTTACCCTAATCTGTTTTTTCTATGGTTCTCTTTAAAATAATTTTATTTATTATTTATTGTCTATCCTACCCCATACTCCCACTGGAAGCCTGCCCCATCCCCCTAGCATGTAAATTCCACAAGGGCAGGGATTTTTATCTGTTTGTTCACTGATATTTCCTCAGAGTCTAGAGACAGTGCCTGGAACATGGAAGGTGCTTGCTAAATATTTGTCAAATGAAGGATTGAAGAGGCTAGTGATTCGTATTAGGCAGTCTGTTCTAATTTCTTGACGTCCTTGGGTGTGCTCATTAAGAACAGGCTCAACCCCCACATGTCTGGGGTGACTTAAGTCCAGGCAGAACCCCTCGGGCTGCCCCCTCTATCCGCCAAAGTTTTATTTGCTTCTCTCTTGCCTAATTTTTAAAATTATTTCTTATGGAAGTGTTTCAACCTCAAAGCTTCTCATACTCTTTTCTAAGTCATTTCTGTTGTCCCTTTCTGGATCATTCCTATTAAGTCCCTTTTTGAGATGTGATGACCAAAACCCTAATGTGGCATTCCTGGAAGGAAAGCCTCAGCCAGGAATGTCACAGCTCCTAAGTCTTTTCAGACTTCTCCATCCTCTAATTAGGATGGCCACACATCTCAGCTGCTGCTTTTGACTGCTGCTGTGAGCTGAATGTTGATGCCCATCATTGTGCCTAGATAATTTCCCTGAGCAGCTAAAACTCATAATCAGTGGTATTTTCAATAGAGCATTCCCATTTAGCTCAGCCGAGTTATTTAGCACTTCATTTTTCTAGGTTGAATTTAATTCCTTGTCATGTTTCCTAATTAGGAAGAGCTGTGGGATTCGTCTTGATTTTTTGAAAAATTCTTTCCCAGGAATGCTTATCTCGGCTTCAGCAAATGTTTTATCTGCTTGTTTCACCTCTTAATTCCTGCTGGGGTTGTTAACGTGTCAGACTTCAACAGCAGGGCTGATTCTGGGACTGCCTCATTGTTGGCTCTTGTTCAGACTGAGGCTGGGGCTTTATATTCAAGGCCAATGGCACAAATGCAGCTTTTTCTCCCTTACTCCTTTACCCTGTCCTGGCCCCTCGTCTCTCCTTTTAAGCCTTCTTCCGGTCTCCTGCTTCTCCTTTCTGTCTAATGCAGCCTGTCTCCCATATCCTTTCCTAGCTCTCCCCCATTTCTGGTTGTTAATCTGGCCTTTAAAAATAAAAACAATCATGATGATAAGATTAAAATAATAAGTAACACTCTGTCCTGCATCTTAGCACATACTTGGTTCTCTTTTGGGAGTCTCATTTTTCACAAATTCACCTTGCCACTCTCTTTATCCATCTACCTGTTTTCTCCATCTTGTCATTCTAGTGAGGGGTCTTCTCTGTTCCTTTCCTTCTCCCCTTCTCCTTTCCTTTTGGGCATTTCCTCCTGCCCCTCCCAGCATTCAAGGACCCTTTAATAAACTCAACTGGGTGTGTGTGTGTGTGTGTGTGTGTGTGTGTGTGTGTGTGTGTACTATCATTACGATCCTGGATTGGGCTTAGCATGGTTTAAGATATCTCCATCCAAACACTCATAGGAAATATAAAAGTTAAAGTAAGATGTCTTCCATCTGTCAGGTTTTCCTGAGAAAACTAGTGACCATGGTCAGTGTGCATAGTTTCTACTGCTGTGGCACTTTGCCCAGAACTATGATGCAGAGGGAAGCCTTCCCTGTGCCAGACTCTGTGTAACAGGGAATATTTCAGGCATCACAGGCAGAGAGGAATCTATTGAAGGACTGTAGAGGTTGGGCCTCAAGGATTGAGCCTAACCCTGAGAAAGTTATTGGAGAGTCCAGTGAAATTGTTTTCTATGGGGATGTTTTAGAAAGTTCCAAATCCATTGCATTTCTTCTGTAAAATAAGAGTGAATTATCATTAGTTAAGTTTCCTGGGTTGAGGAGCCCTGGTGGCGCGGTGGTTAAGTGCTCAGTTGCTAACCAAAAGGTCGGCAGTTTGAACCCACCAGTCATTCGGGGAAGAAGGATGTGGCAGAGTGCTTCCATAAAGGTAAAGGTTTACAGCCTTGAAATGCCTATAGGGCAGTTCTACTCTACCACATTGTGTCGCTATGAGTTGGAATCGACTTGACGGCAATGGGTTTGGTTGGGTTTGGGTTTTAAGCTCCCTGGGTAGCACAAACTGTTTGCTCTCGAATACTAGCGTAAAGGTTGGTGGTTCAAACCTACCCAGTGGCATTGCAGAAGAAAGGTCTGCTTCCATAAAGATTATAGCTAAGAAAATTCTATGGACCTCAGTTCTACTCTGTAACACATGGGGTCACCATGAGTCAGAATCAACTCAATGGCAACGGTTTTCGTTTTTATCATTACTAACAAACCCAAATTCCTGAAGGGCCCAGGTAGATAATTTAAATGAGGAAGAGAGATGTTGGCCTGGTAAGGACTAAGGTAAACCTGAGAGCCCATTCCCAGTCAAAAGGGGTCACGTGGGAATACAGTGTGTAAGGAAGCTGGAAATCTCTGTTGTTTCATGCGAAATTTCCCAGTTTTAAAATGATGACCAAAATTTTTTAAATCTTCTGTGTGTGCTATAGCTCATTAGCTGTCAGTTTGTGACTGCTGGACTAAATGATTAAGGCCACTTCTCACACTTGCTCTCTAATTCAGTGGGCTTAATCAGTAATTGTTGCTATGTGACATTGGTGGTTCAGTGGTAGAATTCTCGCCTTCCATGCAGGAGACCCGGGTTACATTCCATTCTATTAGTGCCGACCTGTGTGCTGCTATGATGCTGAATAGGTTTCAGGGGAGCTTCCAGATTGAGAAGCTAATAAGAAAGGCCTGGTGATCTACTTCTGAAAATCGGCCAATGAAAATCCTATGGATCACAACGGTTCTATCCATAACTGATCATGGGGATGGACAGGGCAGCATTTTGCTCAGTTGTCCATGGGATTGTCATAAGTTGGGGACTGACTTGACAGTAACTAACAACAACAAATCAGTAATACTAAAAAAAAATTATCATTAACATTTGCATAGCTATTTTCAGTTTATGAAAGACTTTCCTTCATATTACTTTAGGAGGTTGTTGTTAGTTGCCGCTGAGTTGATTCCAATTCATGTTGCTCCCATGAGTACTTTGGGATACACCAATATATTTTAAAGACTTATCCACCTGATATATATCTAAACAAGTTGTGTTCTGTCCATCCTACCCTCCTACCACCAGCCCAGGCAATGCTAAGGATTCAAGGAAATAAAGTATAGCTCCAACCCCACAAAAGGTTGAGAACTTGGCCCTGATTTTTCTAGTTAAACTTGCTTTGTAAAAATCCACTCCACCTTCGAGAAGAGTTAATTCAATTGTTTAAATTGCTACTGTTCACTTTTCCAGGCTAGCATTACTCTGATAACAAAAGTTGTCAAAGACAATCACAAAATAACACCAGTTACAATGGACCAATTTCATTACTAGTAAATAAATTTTAACCCTAAATAAAAGATTAACAAATTGAACCCAGAACAGTATTCAAAGAATAATACAACATGCACAAACAGAGTTTATTTCAGGAATGTAAGGATGGGTCAAACATTATGAAATTATTTGTGTAATTCATTATTTTAGTCAGTCAGATTAAAAACAAATACAGTAATAGAGACTAAGAGACAGTTGATTACATTTGACAGCCTTTCCTTCTTAAAAGCTTGTTGCAAAGTAAGAATAGAAGAAAAGTTAAAAAAATAAAAGATAGAATACTTGAAGAATATCTTGCACCAGTCAGGAACAGACACTTGTCTTATTCCATTAAAGACTGAATGCCTATTATCTCCTCCTCTGTTCTTCAAAAATTTCAGAGGCTTTGGCCAATGTAATAAGGAAGGAAGAAAATGGCATTACTTGCAGGTGATATGACTGTCTACATAAAAATTTAGAGAGATGAACTGACAAGCTATTAGAACAAATAATATATTTTCAGAGTGTGATAGGATACAAGATAAATGCTCAAAAATCAATAGCTTTCCTAAATTACAGCAATGAACAATTAGCAAATATAATGGAAAAAAATCTCATTCACAATAACAAAAATTATAAAATACTCAGTAACAAAGTTAATAAGAATTGTGCAAATCTACGTGAAAAAATAATTTTAAAAGTGTTCTTAAAGATATAAAAGATCTAAATACATGAAGAGATATGTTCCTGAATGGGAAGACTCATGCTTTTGAAAATTTTGAAAAAGACGAGAATTAGGAGAGGACTTGCTTTAACAGAGAGCAAATATAATTGTAAAAAAAAATTTTAAAAAGCTATAATAATTATATATAGCATAGCAATAGGCAGGTACTTAGTAGAATAGACCAGAATGTTCTGAAGAAACCATATATACACATGAAAATTTAGTTTGTTATTAACATTGGCACATCAAAGTAGTGAGAAGAGTGGATTATTCGATAAATATTTGGGTAACTGGTTATCCATTTGGCAATAAGTGAGGATCCCTACCTCAATTTACAAAAATAAATTTATACACTCAATTGTATACTGATTGTAGCTTATATACTAAGTATGTAGTTTGGCAATGTGTATTAAAAATTGCATTTTCATAATCTTTTATTTAAAAATTCCATTTCTAGGAAATAATTCCAAGAAAGTAATTGGACAAGTAAGCAGAAATGTCTGTTCAAAGATGTTTATTGAAGCATTTTATTTTTTAGTAATAAAAAACAAAAACTACTGAGCTGTCTATCACAGTGGATTGTAACTATGGAATGCCACAAGTTTATCTTAAAATGATGAAAAAATGCATTAGAATGGAAGGCTATCCACATCATATTAAGTAAAAAAAGAAGTTTATAAGTCTGTAGGTATTCTTTGATTACATTGTGTTCTTGTTGTTTAATGTGTGGAAGTAGAGAAAAGTCTGGAAGGATGTATAACCAACCGTTTTTCATTTTCTACAGTTAGATCCTGGAATATTCTTCCTCTTTCTTTACTGTCTTTACCCAGGTAACTCCAATAGGAGTACATCCTTGAGGCCTTGGCTTAAACTTCTTGGGAGTGGAAGGGCTTCCCAGACATCCTATCTTAGGTAAGTATGCTCCCATAGAACCCTGCACTTGCCATACTTTATATAATTTATATATTTAAAAAAAAAAAAAATTCACTTTTTGCTTTCTTCTCTAGACCCTAATCTCCATGAGGGCAGTAATTGTATCTGGATCAATTTTGTTCACTCCAGGGCCCAGCACAGTGTTGGCAAATAACTGTTACTTATTGAGCTCTAGCTCTTGCTATATGCCAAATACTGTGCTAAGCGCTTTAAATAATCTCACTATACCTTTAGATAAATAGTATTATTATCTCCATTTTCAGGATGAGGAAATTGAGGCTCAGATTATGAAGCTTGTCCCAAAAGCCCTTTGGCTGAGCTGGGATTCATTCATAGGCCTTTTTAAACTATGGGCTAGTACACTTACTATGCGGTGATCAGTAAATATCGGTGCTGTGGGAAGGAAATACAACCCGCTGTGGCTTGAGGATCACTTGGTGGGATGCTGTAGTAGAGACTTAGCATGGAAGTGTGGTCGAATTAGAAGCTCTGTAAATTCATTTCCAACGCAGATATTCGCAAGCCCCGCCCATTACGGCCCGCCCACGAGAGCCTGAAGGGAAGCTGCCGGAGCGGGCGAGCTTCCGGGGAGCGGGGCGGGGCCAGCGCTGGTTGGCCAGCCTCGGGCGGAAGTCGGGCATTACGGTGGTGGAAGACGCTGGCTTGTGATAGGGAGTGGGAGAAGGCAGACCTGTGTAAAGGTTGTCTCTCCAACCCTTCGCTCCCGGGGGCCCTCAAGGAAAAACCCAACACCCCGGTCCCGCGGCTAGCCCCTTCCCCTAGGCTCTCTCCGCTCGATTTCGCCACCGTTATGTGGGAAGCGAATCCGGTGAGTAGCCGGGCGGGACGGGGCGGACCCAATGGGCGGGGTTGATGGGAGAGGGGCGGGAAGGGGGTTCCCGGGAACTGCTCCCCCTCACCCGCTTGAGGCTGGGTATTGAGTTCCGGGAGCCTGAAGATCCCGGCCCTTGAGGCCTCTATGGTCTCTGCCTTTTTGAGCGATGGAGATGGCTCGGTGGGTTTTCCAAAGCTGTGTTGCTTTCCTATTACAATTATTTATTTTACTTGCTGTGGTTTCTCCGCCTTCCTTCACTGTCTCTTTAAAGTTTTATTTTTATTTTTTACTTTCTGATTAGAGTTTCTGGGCTTCGAATCTGTTATTTCTCCTTTATCTCAGGTGTACCTGCCAGTCCCACCAATCTAAAGCGAGGGGATTCGACCCCCGTGTCTTGAATGAGCCTAAAAGGAACCATCATTACTCCTCTTCTTAGTGGACAGCCATTTAAAATTTGGGGAACTGATTTTATATTCTAGGTCTCTAAGTGGTGAAGTTCTTTAGATGTTTTCTGTAAGTGGACAGAACTGATCCCCAGGAACGTTTCAACTGCAAGCCTGTTTCCCTCCTTCGTGTTTGATTCCGATATTTGCATTATGTCTGTCTGTGTTTTTGTCTGCTTTGTTTTTGTACATTTATTTAAAATGTAGCACTTAAAGAAAGATCAGTTTGCCAAGAGTATTCCATCAGTCTCTTGTCAGAGTTGAAATTGCCTGGCAACATGGCAAATGTTCACTATTTACACCTTATGAATTGACTGGAAAAATGGCAGTCACATTTCAGCAAGCTGGCAACCCTGGTGGTGTAGTGGTTAAAAGCTGTGCCTGCTAACCAAAAGGTTGGCAGTTCGAATCCACCAGGCACTCCTTGGAAACCCTGTGGGACGGTTCTACTCTGTCCTGTAGGGTCACTATGAGTTGGAATCAACTTGACAGCAATGGGTTTGGTTTTTTGGTTTTGGTTGTACTGAATATGTGAACCTACCCCATATGCTGAGATAACTGCCTACATTTACTTCGTAGCATTTGGTTTCCATTCGTGCAATAATTCCTTTGCATAATCAATGCTCCTTTTTTTCCCCTTCTATTTCTGGAATATATTTCCAGTATAAGTTAGAGAAAAACCAAACCCAATGCTGTCAAGGCGATTCTGACTCACAGTGATCCTATAGGACAGAGTAGAACTGCCCCATGAGGTTTCCAAGGCTGTAATCTTTACAGAAGCAAGCTGCCACATCTTTCTGCTGTGTAGTAGGCTGGTAGGTTGCCGCTGTCGACCTTTTGGTTAGCAGCTGAGTGCTTAACCATGATGCCACCATGGTTCCTTATAAGTTAGTTAGTCTGTCTGGATTTGATGGTTGCACATTGCAGTTTCATCCCAGTCTGTATAGTAACAGTAGTCATCATCAAAGATTTTTTTGGTTCGTACATGTAATCCTCTACTATCAGGGCATGTTAGTGGAAAGTAACTGCTGGTATTTGATTTTAGCCCAGATAATTTACAATTATGAAAATATGTTCTCTGTTTAAATACTGAGTTTCACTATCATTAACAATTCATTATGTATATATTTTTTTCTCCAATTTTAATTAGCAGTTCTTCACAAGTTTTCCATAACTTACCCTTCACTCACCCAAGTACATGTCTTATTCAAAGTCACATGTTTTAAATACTTCACTGTACTGTAAACTCCATACAAGCAGGGATTTTGCCTGTTTTGTTTACTATATTATCCTCAGACTAGAGAACAGAGCCTGGCACATAATAGGCACTCAATAAATATTTGTTGAATTAATGAATCATCTTAGCTAAGGTGATTGAACTAGTTCTAGATTGCTCCCATTGTTCACTCTCCCTCCTGTATCACACATGCATCAGAATTTCCTATTGCATGTTTGTGAAGATTATAAAGGCATTAATGAGTCTCTCATACATTTGGCTTGTTATGTCATTATGTCACTTTGTAAGAAACACTTTTCCCTGAAATCATCTTAACAATATTGCTTGATTTTGGTAGAGCTGGCCCACTTTTGCGAATATTGGTGAACCTTCCACATAGAATCTCACATTCTTCTTTTGACCCTTATTTTACTGTGTTTTATTACTTACTGATACTGTTTTTCTTCCTATGACCATATGAATAAGGACAAGTTTGTTTTTAAAAACACAATCAACATTCTGATGTGAGTTTCTCTAGCAGTTTGTTAGTTTCTTTTAATAGAAAGGGCATCTGGATAGTCTGTTTAGCTGTGCTCATGGAATAAAAATTAATTTTACTGTTATCCTATGCCTAACATAATTCAGAAGGTATTAAAAAAACGCACTGCACATCCCAAAGATAAATGCAGATGCCCTTTGCATTACCCACCAATTTAACTCACTGTTCACCATTTCTTTCATTGCATGAGGCCATTCTACTTTGTGAAGGAAGGCCATTGTTCACAGCTTTAATTCAAGACTTCTGCCTAGTTTTCCCTGTATATTTTTGGTAGCATCGATGGCCTTAATATGCCACCTCTGACCTGCAGATATACCTCCTATTGCAAATATACTGTCTGTGTAATATTGTGTTCCACTCACAGGCGTTTTGAGGAAATGTTACACTGACCCAAGCCATGGTAATTCTCAGAAGCAGCCACCCCTTCCATGTGAAAGTCCGTGAAATGGCTGGCATGTGCAAAGTCATCACTGACCCATCACCATTTCCTTGGAGGGAAAACACCAAGATAACCAAAGAGCTCCAAGTAAACATTAGCGCACAATTATAGCTTTTTCAAGATAGTCATGAGGTCTGTGATGATTACTTCCTGGTCTTTCCTGACCAGGATCCTTGAGGGAATCACAAGGTCCCTGCCAGGGAGACCAGATTGACAGAAGCAGCAGGCACTCCACACTGCTGATGGGAGCTCTTGGCTCTTTGTCTCTCCATCCCCCTGGGGGAGAGGTAGCCCTTGACTAATGGTTCCCCAGTTGAAGAAAGCAGCAAAGTCTATAGAATTAAGTGGTGGTGGGAGGTGTTTGCCACCACTGCCTTTGCTCTGTATACTCTGACTTTATCTTGCCTTTCTCAGTCTCTTTGCCATTGTCCTATCCGTCTGCTGGGATTGGAACAAGTAGATCAGTGTTACACATTAAGGAGTTTTGGCATCTCTCTGTTATACTGGTGAGGGAAAGTGAAAAATGACAAACATCTGTTCGAGATTACAAACCAGCCATTGCAGGAATAATACCTTATTTTATAGAAAGTGATAAACTCTTACAAAATTCTTTTCCATTTATTAGCTCATTAGAATAATCTGATGAGTTAACTAAGGCAGGGGAAAATGAGTTTCCCAAGATCACTCAAGTGAGTAAGTAACAGAATTGTAATAGTACCCAAGTCCCCTGCCTCCTTTCTGTCCTTGTGGTAGCATTGATAACATTTGTATATTAGTGCAGTGCTTTATTTGCTGAGCCACCTTTTTCTCTCGTTTTATATCATAGTTACTTCCAAATTCTCTTGGAGCTATCTCTCCTTTTTCTATCAAGCTTCTTAAAAGAATAGTCTTATACTTTTTGTCATTACTCATGCCTCGACTGCATTAGCCCAGCTTCTACCCTTAACACTTCATTGCTTGGTCATGAAGAACCTTTGAATTACCACATACAGTGCCACTCCATCTGCTTTCAGTCTCTTCCATCTGTCTGCAACTTTGATGCCATCAAGGGTTTTCCTCAAAATTCTTTTTTTTTAATTTTCCCTGGAACTGTACTCCTTTGGATTTCTTCCCCTTTCTATAATTTATCCTTGAGTTACAATCTTGACTTAGCTACACTGTCTTCTTCTACCCCTGAAGTGTTCTACCCTTAATCTTTTTCTCTCTCAGCACATCCTATTTGGGTGAGCTTCTCCAAGGACTCAAATATTACTTTTGTGACTGTGCCTGCCAAATGTATGTCTTTAGCTCCAACCCATCTTCTGAGCTGGGTGATGGATGACTCTGTTTGATTACCCTTTTGATAATTCAGACTTAATGTGTCTAAGCCGAACTCATTCAGTCATTTATTCATTATTTGATTAATTCATTCAGTCAACAAGTATTTAGTAAGTATCTACCACATGTAAACACCATGACACGTGTAAAATACCTAGACACTACAGAGGGAGAGTGCGAACATGGATCAAATTACAGAGCCTGCCCCACAGGGGGCTTTCAATACAGTTTGAGAAGAGAAAATGATACCAGAGGAAGGTTTATTAGAGTGAGTTACATTGGACCTGAGTCTTCCGGTTATAGCTTGTTCAGACATGTGGTCTTATGGGAAAGTCAAGGAAGCAAGATGACCAAACTGACAAAAGTGAAAGAGAATGGCAAGTACAATTTGCATAAAGGAATAAAGTGGAGAAAGTGCGTGTCTGGTAATTAAAGTCTTAGCAAACTTATGAGGCATTGTATCTTTGGAGAATGAGGATGGAGTGGCTGGGAGTGGTGGCGACTAACATTTATGGAACATCTACTCTGAATCAGGTGGTGTGTTTTACAGATATACCTTCAGGCTGGGGTGCAGATGGAGGTAGGATGTGTTGCTGGAAATGAGAGTACTATAGAGAATATACTGTCTCTGGAGCTATGTTCTTGACAGTGTAATTTATTACCTAGGATCAATATACAATCGGATTTATTTACTAATATCTTTATCTTCTTGGAATTCTTTGTAATTATTCTAATAGTGGATTTAGCTAAGCTTAGAGCATGATCCATATCCCTCTGAGGCTCAAAACAATCCCCGTATTTGCTGGGAAACAGAAACCCTTCACCGGGAAAAGAATATTAATGGCAGAAGAGTGCCCACCCAGGAATGAACTGAGGAGAGTAGTGTGACGTGCCAGTGTTTAGTGGCCGGGGAGGCAGTACTAAACAGTGTGCTCACACTTAGGTTGTCTAATGCCTCTTAGAGGTAGGAATTATTATCTTCAGTTTTTAGTGACAATACTAAGGCTCCAAGAAGTTGGGTGAACTTTCTGAATAAGGACAGAACCAGGTTTTAAACCTAGAACTTTCTGATTGCACTCTGTGGTCTAACACAGAATATAGGAGTTGAGGGGAGTAGAAAAGTGAGGAAAGTAACGGGGAGTCAGAGATTAAGGAAGGATTCCTGAGCTGCCGAGAGCTGACAGCATGACTTTTTCATGGCACCAACTGTCCATGTTTTTAGAACTTTTTTCTAGTGATGCAGGTGAGCAGGAGAAGAGAAATAATGTGTCCTTCCCCAAGATTGGCATGGCAGATACAGCAGAAGACTGGGGAGGTAAACCTCGTAGTTTTCATATTAGGGAGGAAAACAGAGTTTGGGATACAGACTGCAGGCACATGTTTGTAGTAGGTGTTTGAATGAATGATTTGAATATGCTGAGTGTGACTCACCTGGCCTAAAATGCTAAAGCAGAATGTTGAGGTCTTTTGCTTTATACAGTTCGCCCTCTGAGAGTTAGGTATGCTGTTGAGACAACTTCTGATGGCACTCATTTATTTATTGAGTACCTGCTACAAGCCAGTCAGTTCTAAGTCCCAGAGTTTACAATGGGCAACAGAACAGACTAGGCCCCAGCTCTCACAGATTTGCAGTCTGGTTCAGGGAAGCAGACAAATAACAATCCCAACTGTAGTAAAAACTGTGTATGAAGGAAAAAGAGTACAAAGACTGTGTATAATAGGAGGAGCTAGTACTAGACTGGGAGATCAGGGAAGGCCACCTTGTAGAAGTAACTTTTACAGAGATCTGAAGGATTGAGCAAGAGTTAGCTGGGTAAAGGTCTGCTGGGAGGTGGGGTGGTCTGTTCAGACAATGGAAATAGTGTGAATAAAGACCCAGATGTGGGATGGATTTTGCTGCTTGAGGACCAAGAGAGAAGCTGTGCGTGGCTGGAGCACAGTGAACCAGGAGATGAGGCCAGGGAGTAAGTAGGCACCAGGCTATGCGTGGCTTTGTGGCACATGTGGAGGATTTTGAACTTTATTCTTAGAGGGGTGACAAGCCTTTGAAGGATTTTATGCAGGAAGTGATAAGAACAGATTTTTATTTTTAGAAAGATCTCTTGTTGCTGTGTGAAAATGAGTTACATACTAAGAGGATATGGTAGACAATAATGGCCCCCAAAGATATCCATATCCTAGTCCTTGGAACCTGTGAATATGTTAGGTTATGTGGCAAAGGGGAGTTAAGGTTACAGATGGAATTAATCAGCTGGCTGTACGTGAAAAGATGTGAAAAAGTTTACTTGGTTTTATACCACCATATTTACTGAATGCTAGCTGATATGAATTGATCAACACAGAGCTTGTAGTGCATGTTTAACCTTTAAGAGTATAATGGGATATTATAGTAAATGGTAACTTTAAAGAAAATAAAGGGATTTTTTTGAAAATCATCAGTAATCTTATATTTTAACTTCCCGAAATGTCTGTGAACAAATTTCTTTCATTACTTTTTCCTCTGAAAATGACTGTGAACTACTTTGTAGTCCCTGAGGATTAGGCTTTGAGGATGCTGAGAAGGAAAAGAAAACGTATGAGCCATGAGGAACTCTAAAAGTTAGAGGTTGAGTAGAAGTCAGGGTGCAAAGGAGATTGTGAATTTGTGGCCAAAAATATAAGATGATCTGGAGAGTGCGGTGCCCTGGAAACCAATGAAGAGTAATTCAAAACGAAGGGTAAACTGCATAGAATGTTACTGAGAAATCAAGGAAGATGAGAACTGAAAAGTGTCCATAAGATTTAGCAACATGAAGCTCATTGGAGATCCTAGCAAGTGTTTTTGTGTTTGTTTTTTGTTTTTAGTCGTGGGCTGGAAGAGGTCAGGCCGGAAGCCAGGAAAGCTAAATTAGAGTGAGTTTTAGAGAACATGGAGAGTGAAGAAATAAACATACTGTGTATGGACAAAGAGTTATAGTTATAAACCACCAAATGAGATAAAAGGGAAATCTCAAAATATTCATTCTAAAAGAAGGTAGAAAGAAAGGGAAAAAGTGGCAAAGAACACATGTGATGAATAAAAAGCAAATAGCAAGATAATAAACTTAAACCTAATGATATCAGTAGTCATACCAAATGTAAATGCCCTGAACACCCCAATTCAAAGGCAGAAATTTTCAGATTGGATAAAAAAAACACAACCCAACTATAAGTTGTCTCCAAGAAACAGACTTCATATTTAAAGACGCGAATAGTATAAAACTAAATGCTAAAGGGAATCATTACTGCAAATATATGATGCTTATTAGTGTTATTTAATGTTAATACTAAAGATTTCAAGGAAAATGATATCATGGATAAAGAATGTCATTTCCTAATGATAACGATCAATTAATAACAATCCTAAATGTTTATGTACCTGGTAACAAAGCTTCAAAATACGTGGAATAAATCTAATAGAACTTTAAGAAGAAATAAAAGAAATCCATAGTTAGAGTGGGATTTCAATACTTCTCTTTTATTAATTGATGGTATAAATAGAAAATGAACAAGGATCTAGAAGACTGGAACAGCACTGTCAACCAGGTTGACTTAACTGGCAACTATAGGACAGTTCACCCAACAATAGCAGAATACATGTTCTTTTCAACTCACAGAGAACATTTAACAAGATAGACCACACTCTGGGTCGTAAAACAAGTCTCAAAAAGTTTAAGAGAATTCAAGTCATATAAAGTATGTCTTCTAACCAAGATGGAATTAAATTAGAAATCAGTAACAGGTATCTTAAAATCCCAAAATATTTGGTAAGTAAATAACACACTTGTAAATAACCCATGTGTCAAAGAAGAAATAAAAAGAGAAAATAGAAAAGTATGAAAATATATTAAAATTTATGGGATGCTGCTAAGGCAGTGCTTGGGAGGAAGTTTATAACTAAATTAATGACTATATTAGGAAAGAAGAAAGGTCACAAATCAGTGATCTCAGCTTCTTCCTTCGGAAACTAGGAAAAAAGAGTAAATTAAAGTAAGCAGGAACAAAGACATAATAAAGGTCAGAGCAGAAATCACTGAAACAGAAAACAGAAAAACAGTAGAGAAAATTAACAAAACCAAAGCTGGTTCTTGGAGAACATCAATAAAGTTGAGAAGCCTCTAGCCAGAGAGATCAGGAGAAAAAGAGAAGACACAAATTACCAATATCAGGATGAGACAGGTGACATCACTATATATTCAGCAAACATTAAAAGGATAATAAAGGAATGTAATGAGCAACTGTATGCCAGTAAATATGAAAACTTAGATTAAATGGACAAATTCCTGGAGAGACACAAATTGCCAAAACTTAGGAATAAATCTGTAAACTTTAATAGCCCAGTATCTATGAAATAATTTGAATTTGTATTTCAAAAATAACCTACCCACAAAGAAAGCTGCAGGCTAAGATAGCTTCACTGGTGATTTCTACCAAACTTTTAAGGAAGAAATAATACGAATTCTACACAGATTTCCAGAAAATTGAAGAGCAAAGGACTACTTCTCAACTCATTCTATGAGGCTATCATGACCCTGATACTGAAACCAGTCAAAGACATTACAAAAAAAGAACTACAGATGAATATCTCACGTGAACATGCATGTAAAAATTCTAAACAACATGTTAACAAATTGAATCTAACAATATATAAAAGTGTTAATACAGAATGACCAATGGTATTTATCCAGGAATGCAAAGTTGGTTTAATATTTGAACAGCAATCAATGTAATTCGTTATATAAACAAACTAAAATGAAAAATCATATGATCATTTGAATACATGCAAAAAAGCATTTGACAAAATCCACTGTCCATTTCTGATAAATACTCTCAGCAAACTAAGAGTAGAGCTTGCTGAACCTGCAAAAGAGTGTTCAAAAAAGGGCTAACGTAGAGTTCCTGGGTTGCTCAAATCCTGCACATTCCCGAGAAAGGCTCCTTTCCATGACTGGCCTATGACCAGCTCTGGATAACTGAGCTCTTGGAATGTTTTGTCTGATATGAGTGTATTTGCATGCCTGAGGCCTTGAGCCATGCTATACCAGTTTGTCCAGATAGTTTATACTAATAGTGTGATTTATGGACAATACCTGCTTTCCCTCTTGAGGTCTGAAGCTTTAGTAACTGAGGCCTCTCACACAGGCATTGTACACCTATGTAAGTGACCCCTTAATAAAAACCCTGAACACCTAGGCTTGTGTGAACTTCCCCACTTGCAACACTTTGCACATGTTCTTGCACTTTGTTGGTGGAGGAATTAAGTGTGACTCCACTAGGATAAAAAGTGGAAGCTTGCACATGGTTTCCTCTGGACTTCACTCCATGGACCTTTCCCTTTTGCCGATTTTACTCTGTCCTTTCACTGCAATAAACTGTAACCATGCGTATAACAACTTCTGAGTCCTGTGAGCCCTTCTAGCAAGTCATCTACCCTGAGGGTGGTCTGGGGGAATCCTAATACAAGGGGCATATATGAAAATTCTGCATCTAACGCCGTACTTAACGGTGAAAGACTGAATTCTTTCTATGTAAGATCAAGAACAAAGCTATAATGCCCATTCTTACCATTTCTATTCAGCATTGTACTGGAGGTTCTAGCCAGTACAATAAAGCAAGATACAAGAAGTAACAAGCATCTAGATTTTAGGGAATGAGGTAAAATTGTCTTTATTCAGACAGTATGATGCTTAGGTAGACAATTTTATGGACTCGCAAAAAAAAAAAAAACAAAAAAACCCAGAACTTAGTAAGGTTTCAGAATACAAGAGCCATATACAAAAGTCAGTGTCTGTGTGTACTAGCAACATACAACTGGAAATTGAAGTTTAAAATGCAAACGTGCATGGCCTCTACACTGAAAACTGCAAACCATTAAAAATTTAAAGATCTGAATAAATGAAGAGTTATACTTAATCCATTGGTCAGAATACTCAAGATGGTTAAGATAATTTCCCCCAGGTCAAGCAATAGATTCATTGCAATCCCAGTCAAAATTCAAAGTTCTAGAATAACCAAAAAAACAAGAACAAAGTTGGAGGGGTAGCACTGCCTGATTTACAGATTCAGTATGAAAGAAACTACAGTAATCAAAATGGTGTGGTATTAGCAGCAGGGTTAGAAATTGATTAACGGAACAGGATAGAGGAAAATATAAACAGACAACTGATTTTTTACATATTAAAATTCAGTGGAGAATGGACAGTTGTTTCAACAAATGGTGCTAGAATAATTGCATACCCATATGTAAAAAAAAACCAAAAACTTCAATCTGTACTTTGCACCATATTAAAAAATTAACTCAAAATGGACCATGGACCTAAAACTATAAATTTCTAGGAGAAAATCTTTGTAACATTGGGTTAGGAGAAGGTTTCTTAAATATGACACCAGAAGTGTGATCCATGAAAAACAAAAATGATAAATAGAACATCATCAAAAGTAAAATCTGCTATTGAAAAGACACTGTTAGGAGAATGAAAAGATAAGCTGCAGACTAAATATTTGTGAAGCATGTATTTGGTAAAGGACTTGTATCCAGAATGTATTAAGAACTCTTAATACACAATAAAAAGAAAACAACCCAACTAAAAAATGAATTAAAAATTTGAACAGAAACTTTACCAAAGAAGACAAGCCGATGGTAAATAAGTACATGAAAAGATGATCAATATTGTCCTTGTTAGGTGCCTTCAAATCAATTCTGACTTAGTCATTATGGAAATGTAAATTAAAACCACAATAAGGTACCACTACACAACTGTAAGGCTGGTTAAAATAAAAAAGACTGACCATAGCAACTATTGGTGAGAATGTGGAGCAACTAGAACTCTCATACACTGCTTCTGGGAATGTAAAATGATGTTATTGTTAGGTGCCGTTGAGTAGGTTCTGAGTCATAGCGACCTCATGTACAATAGAACGAAACACTGCCCAGTCCTGCGCCATCAAAATCATTGCTATGTTTGAGCCCATTGTTGCAGTCACTGTGTTGATCCATCTCGTTGAGGGTCTTCCTCTTTTTCGCTGACTCTCCACCAAGCATGGTGTCCTTATCTATGGACTGATCTCTCCTGATAACATGTCCAAAGCACATGAGATGAGGTCTCGCCAGGCTCACTTCTAAGGAGCACTCTGGCAGTACTTCTTCCAAGACAGATTTGTTTGTTCTTCTGGCAGTCGATTGGTATATTCAGTATTCTTCACCCAAACCATAATTCAGATGTATCAGTTCTTTTTCAGTCTTCCTTATTCATTGTCCAGCTTTCACATATATATGAGGTGATTGAAAATACCATGGCTTGGGTCAGGCGCACCTAAGTCCTCAAAGTGACATCTTTGCTTTTTAACACTTTAAAAAGATCTTTTGCAGCAGATTTCCCCAGTGCAGTATGTCGTTTGATTTCTTGCTGCTGCTTCCATGGCCGTTGCTTGTGGATCCAAGTAAAATGAAATCCTTGACAACTTCAATATTTTCTGTTTATCATGATGTTGCTTATTGTTCTAGTTGTGAGGATTTTTATTTTCTTTATTTTGAGGTATAATCCTTACTGGAGACTGTAGTCTTTGATCTTCATCAGTAAGTGCTTCGAGCCCTCCTCACTTTCAGCAAGCAAAGTTGTGTCATCTGCATATCACACATAGTTAATGAGTCTTCTTCCAGTTCTGTTGCCATGTTCTTCTTCATATAGTCCAGCTTCTCAGATTATCTGCTCAGTATACAGATTAAGTATGGTGAAATGATACAAACCTGACGCATACCTTTCCTAATTTTAAACCACACAGTATCCCCTTGTTCTGTTTGAACAACTGCCTCTTGGTCTGTGTAAAGTTTTCATATGAGCACAATTAAGTGTTCTGGAATTCCCGTTCTTCACAATGTTATCCATAATTTGTTATGATCCACACAGTCTAATGCCTTTGCATAGCCAATAAAACACAGGTAAACATCTTTCTGGTATTCTCTGCTTTCAGCCAAGATCCATGTGACATCAGCAATGATAGCCCTCGTTCCACGTCCTCTTCTGAGTCCAGCTTGAATTTCTGGCAGTTCCCTGGTGATGGAGTACTGCAACTGCTTTTGAATGATCTTCAGCAAAATTTTACTTGTGTGTGAAAGTAATGATATTGTTTGATAATTTCTGCATTCTGTTGTATCACCTTACTTTGGAATGGGCACAAATACGGATCTCTTCTAGTCAGTTGGCAAAAATGAGTGAGCATGCCTAACGTTGCATCCATTTGTTGAAACATCTCGATTGGTGTTCTGTGAATTCCTAGTTTTTCGCCAATGCCTTCAGTGCAGCTTGGACTTCTTCCTTCAGTACCATCGGTCCTTGATCATATGCTACCTCCTGAAATGGTTGAATGTCGACCAGTTCTTTTTAGTACAGTGACTCTGTGCATTCCTTCCATCTTCTTTTGATACTTCCTGCATTGTTCAATATTTTGTCCTTAGAATCCTTCAGTATTGCAACTTGAGGCATGAATTTTTTCTTCAGTTCTTTCAGCTTGAGAAATGCTGAGCATGTTCTTCCCTTTTGGTTTTCTAACTCTAGGTCTTTGCACATCTCATTGTAATATTTTACCTAGTCTTCTCAAGCTGCCCTTTGAAATCTTCTGTTCAGCTCTTTGACTTTGTTATTTCTTCCATTCACTTTAGCTACTCTACATTCAAGAGCAAGTTTCAGAGTCTCTTCTGACATCCGTTTTCATCTTTTCTTTCTTCCCTGTCTTTTTAATGACCTTTTACTTTCTTCATGTATGATGTCCTTGATGTCATCCCACAACTCATCTTCAGTCATTAGTGTTCAATGCATCAAATCTGTTCTTGAGATGGTCTCTAAATTCAGGTGGGATATACTCAAGGTTGTAGTTTGGCTCTCGTGGACTTGTTTTAATTTTCTTCAGCTTCATTTGAACTTGTGTATAAGCAATTGATGGTTTGTTCCTCAATCGGTTCCTGTCCTTGTTCTGACTGATGACATCGAGCTTCTCCAGTGTCTCTTTCCACAGATGTAGTCGATTTGATTCCTGTATATTCCATCTGGCGAGGTCCACGTGTACAGTCACCATTTATGTTGTTGAAAAAAGATGTTTCCAATGAATAGGTCATTGGTCTTGCAAAACTATATGATGCTATCTCTGGTGTCGTTTCTGTCACCAAGGTCATATTTTCCAACTACTGATCCTTCTTTGTTTCCAACTTTTGCATTCCAATCATCAGTAATTATCAGTGCATCTTGATTGCATGTTTGATCAATGTGAGACTGCAGAAGTTAGTAAAAATCTTCAATTTCTTCATCTTTGGCATTAGTTGTTGGCACATAAATTTGAATAATAGTCATATTAACTGATCTTGCTTGTAGATATATGGATGTTATCCTATCACTGAGAGCATGGTACTTCAGGATAGATCTTGAAATGTTCTTTTTGATGGTGAACGTAAGACCGTTCCTTTTCAGTTTGTTATTCGTGACATGGTAGATCATATGACTGATTCAAAATGGCCAATACTAGTCCATTTCAGCACACTAATGCCTCCGGTATCCATCTTTATGTGTTCCATTTCATTTTTGACAACTTGCAATTTTTCTAGATTCATACTTCGTACATCCCATGTTCTGATTATTAATGGGTGTTTGCAGCTGTTTCTTCCCATTTTGAGTAGTGCCACATCAGCAAATGAAGGTCCCGAAAGCTTCACTCCATCCACGTCATTAAGGTCAATTCTACTTTGAGGAGATAGCTCTTCCCCAGTCGTATTTTGAGTGCCTTCCAACCCGAGGGGCTCGACTTACAGCACTATATCAGACAGTGTTCCACTGCTGTTCGTAAGGTTTTCACTGGCTAATTTTGTTAGAAGTAGACCAGCCAGTCTCTCTTCCTAGTCTGTCTTAGTTTGGAAGCTCCGTTGAAACTTGTCCACCGTGGGTAACCGTACTGGTATTTGAAATACCGGTGGCATAGCTTCCAGCATCACAGCAACAGGCAGGCCACCACAGTACAACATACTGACAGAGAAGTGATAAAATGATACAACTACTTTAAAATCATTTTGCCTATTTTTTTAAAAAAATTTAAACACATACCTACCATATGATACAGCCATTGAACTCCTAGTTATTTACCCAAGAAAAAAGAAAGCATATATCCATGCAAAGACTTGTATACAAATGTTATAGCAACTTTATTAGTAATAGTAAAAAACTGCAAACAACTCAGGTCTCCATCAACAGGCAAATGAACAAACTGATATATCCATACAATAGAATAGTACTCATCAATAAAAAGAAGGTACTGTTGATACACATGATAACATGGATGAATCTCAAAATAATCACATTGCGTAAAAGAATCCAGACAAAAGAGTACATACCGTATGATTCCATTTATATAAATCTCTAGAAAATGCAAACTATTCTCCAGTGACAGAAAGTAGATTAGTGGTTGCCTAGAGAGGGGATAGGGCCGAAGGGGAAAAATTACAAAGGAGATGAAGAAACTTATAGGGGTGATGGATACATTCATTATCTTGATTGTGGTGTCAATTTAATGAGTTTTTACATGTGTCAAAATGTACCAATTTTTACAGTATCAATATGTGCAGGCTTTTCAAGTAATTTAACCATAATTTCTTAGGCATTTTCCCTTTGTTTACTATCTCTCTTTAGGCATCTAACCTTTTCTGGAGTTTCTTTGTTGTTTCCTTCAGATTCTGCCTCTGGAGCATCCTTTTGGAATGTCTGTCATTTTGTACTTGGCTGTAAGAGTCCACTTGTTTGTTTCTTGACTTTTAAAAAACAGCTTTGTTGAGATGTAATTCACACAGCAGACACATCACCCATTTAAAGTATACACTTCAATGTTTTTTATATATTCACAGGGTTTTGCAACCATTACCACACTAATTTTACAACATTTTGATTACCCAAAAAAGGAACCCCATCTCTGTTAGCAGTCATTCCTCATTCTCCCTTCCTCGCCAGCCCTGAGCAATCACAAATCTATTTTCTGTCTCTATAGATTTGCCTATTCTGGGCATTTCATATAAATGTGATAATGCAGTATGTGGCCTTTTACATTTGGCATCTTTCATTTTGCATAATGTTTTCAGGGTTTATGCTGTAGCATTTATAAGTACTTCATTCCTTTTTATGGCTGAAAAAATTTTTCATTGTATGGATATACTACATTTTCTTTACCCACCATTAGTTGGAAGACACTTGAGTTACTTCCACTGTTTGGCTACTATGAAATAATGCTTCTGTGAACATTTGTGTACAAGTTTTTATGTGGACACATGTTTTCATTTCTCTTGAGTATATACCTAGTAGTAGAATTGCTGGGTCGTTAGGTAACTGTATGTTTAACTTTTTGAGGAACTGCAAACTATTATCCAAAGCAGCGGTATCATTTTATTTTCCCACCAGCCATGTGTGAGTGTCCCAGTTTCTCCACATTCTCATCAACACTTGTTGTCGTCTGTCTTTTTTATTATAGCCTTCCTAGTGGATGTGAAGGTATTATCTTATTGGGGTTTTGATGTGCATTTCCCTAATGAGTAATGATCTTGAGTAGCTTGTCATCTGTCTGTTAGCCATTTGTATATCTTCTTTGGAGAAATATTTATTCAAATCGTTTGCCCATTTTTAAATTGGCTTATTTGTTTTTTTGTTATTGAGTTGTAAGTGTTCTTTATATATTCTCTATATAAGTCACTTATAATTTCTTGTATATTCTGCATATAAGTCCCTTATCAAATATATGATTTGCAAAAAATTTCTTCCATTCTGTGGGTTGTCATTTCACTTTCTTGGAAGTGTCACTTAACAGCACAAAAGTTTTTAATTTCGTTGTACTACAATTTATCTATTCTTTTGTCACTTTTAATTTTGGTGTCAAATCTAAGAAAACGTTGAGTAACCTAAGGTCACAATGATTTGTTCCTATATTTTCTTCTAAGAATTTTGTATTTTTAGCTCTTACGTTTAGAGCTATGATCAATTTTCAGTTAATTTTTGTGTATGGTGTGAGGTAGAGGTCCAGCTTCATTCTTTTGTATGGGGATGTCTAGTTATCCCCAAACCATTTGTTGAAAAGACTATTCTTTCCCCCATTGAGTTGTTCCTTCTTTAAAATCAGTTGACTCTAAATGTAAGAGTTTCTTTTTTTTTTCTTTTCTGGAGTCTCCATTTTATTTAACTGATCTATATGTCTGTCTTTATGCCAGTATTACACTGGCTTGTTACTATAGTTTTGTAATAAGTTTTGTAATTGAGAAGTGTGAATCCTCCAACTTTGTTCTTCCTTTTCAAGATTTTTTTCATTTTTCTGGGTCATTTGTATTTCCATATGAATTTTGGGATCAGTTTATTTGTTTCTCCCAGCAGGGAGTTTGATAGGGATTGCATTGAATCTGTAGATCAATTTGCAGAGTGTTGCCATGTAAACCATATTAAGTCTTCTGATCTGTGGATTGTCTGCTCATTTAGTTAGATTTTCATTAATTTTTTTCAGTGTTGTTACGACGTTTTCAGTGTACACATTTTGCACTTCTTTTGTTAAATGTATACCTAAGTATTTATTTTTGGTGTATTGTAAATATAATTTTTTTCTTAATTTCATTTTTGGAATGTTCATTGCTAGTGTATAGAGATATAGTTGATTTTTGTATATTGATCCTGAAATCTTACTGAACTCATTTACTAAGTTCTAATAGTGTTTTAGGGATTCTTTAGGATTTTCTAGGAGGCCTGGTGGTGCAATGGTTAAGTGCTCAGCTGCTAATAAGAAGGTTGGCAGTTCGAACCCACCAGCTATTCCATGGGAGAAAGATGTGGCAGTCTAATTCCTTAAAGATTATGCCCTTGGAAACCTTATGGGGCAGTTCAGCTCTGCCCTACAGGGTGTCTATGAGTTGGAACCGACTCAAAGGCAATGGGTTTGGTTTTGGTTTTAGGTTTTCTACATATAGAATCATGTCATCTGCAAATAGAGATAGTTTTGCTCCTTTCTGTCCAATGTGGATGCATTTTATTTCTTTTTATTGATTAACTGCCCTGGGTAGAACCTCCAGTACAATTTCAAATAGAAGTGGTGAGAGCAGATATCCTCGTCTTGTTTCTGCTCTTAGGGGAAAACATTCAGTCTTTCACCGCTGTGTTGTTAGCCATGGGTTTTTTGTAGATGTCCTTTATCAGGTTGGAAAAGTTCCCCTCTATTCCTAGTTTGTTGACCATTTTTATTATGAAAAGGTGTTAGATTTTGTCTGATGATTCTTTTGTGTGTATTGAGGTGATCATATGGTTCTTGTTTATTAATACAGTGTATTACATTAATTGGGAAAAATTCCATTTGGTCGTAGTTGTGGTGAAATGAGTTCCTTTATGTGGCCTTTTGCCTTGGTTCTTTGGAAAAACATCTGGAGAGATTTTTCCCTTAAGCTGTGAGGAGTTACCTTTGCCTTTGTTTTCTACCCAGAGGTTTTGTTACATTTCCTGTGTAAGCTGTAAACAACCTGGTTTGATACTTTTTGTCTGGCCCGGGGTTGTAGCCTGCCCTGTGATTGGTAGGTACCTTGCAGGGATTGGACAATATACTATGTAAATAAGGTGACTATATCCTACTATGCAAATGAAGTATCCGTGGCCTACTGACAGGGATTGGTCAGTTTGTGGCCTCCGCTGGGAGGGGCCATGCCTTGAAATTGACAAGGAGTTGGTTATATATGCAGCCAGCCTCACAGAGGTTTTTCTGACAGAAGCAGGAAGAGAAGCAGAAGGAAGAAAAAAGAGAAGTAGCAGAGAGAGAGAGCGCAGACAAGGAGTCTCCTAAAAGAGCAGTAACATGGGTCAAGGGCTGTTAAGACTGTAGACAGTGAGAGGCCCAGAAAGGGCCCTGCGACAGAGTCGGCGGTAACAGATGGCAGGGCTGAGAGGATCCTGTCCTGAGGGGGCCGAGAGGATCCTGTCCTGAGGGGGCCGAGAGGGTCCTGTCCTGAGGGGGCCGAGAGGATCCTGTCCTGAGGGGGCCGAGAAGAACCTGTCCTGAGGGGGCCGAGAGGAGCCTGTCCTGAGGGGGCCGAGAGGAGCCTGTTCTGAGGGGACCTAGAGGAGTCTGGCCTGAAGGGACTGAGAGGATCCTGTCCTGAGGGGGCTGAGAGGAGCCTGACCTGAGGGGGCTGAGAGGAGCCTGACCTGAGGGGGCTGAGAGGAGCCTGTCCTGAAGGGACCTAGAGGAGCCTGTCCTGAGGGGGCTGAGAGGAGCCTGTTGTGAGGGGCCTGAGAAGAGCCTGTCCTGAAGGGACCGAGAGAGGTGTCCTGTACTGAAGAAGGGACACTTTGCCTGCTTACTTCCTAATCCTGATCCCGAGTTGTACCCTGTTACTTCCTTAATAAATCACTTAACCATTAGTACAGTTCGTGAGGTCTGTGAGATGTTGCAGTGAATTGCCCAGCCCAAATGGGGGAGGGAAGAGTGCTGAGGGGAGGGTGACTGGCCTGTGTCAGGGATAAAGTGGAACGGAAGCTTGGAGAATGTGGAAATATGGGATATATTTGACCTCCACCTCATAGGAATTGGTTTTGTTCTGATTCTTATATTTGAAGTTATTTGTACAATGATGTAATCTCCTTTTTATATATTGCTGAATTCAGTTTGCCAGTATTTTGTTTAGGATTTTTTTTCTTATTTATAAGTGGTATTGGTTTCTAGTTTTCTTTTTTTGTGTTGTCTTTTTCTGGTTTTGGTATCAGGGTAATACTGGCCTCATAGAATGAGTTGAGGAATTTTCCTTGCTCTTCTGTAGTTTTTGTGATGCATTGGTATTGAATTTTCATTGAATGTTTGGTAGAATTCACCAGTGAAACCATCTGTGTCTGTACTTTTCTTTGTGGACAGTTTTTAAATTACCAATTTGATATCTTTACAGGTAGTTCGCAAATTAAGACATATTCCAGTTACAGTGAACTGCACTTGCAACCGTCTTTTATTTTTTATTTTTTGACACAACTTATCGTTAGTAATATCTACTATGTACAGTGTTGCAATGTGTAATTTGCTGATGTTACCATTCTCAGATGTTCACCCAAAGATGTTCAATTTTTTGACTTACTGTTCAAAACACTGCTGTACAGATTTAGTTTTCTAAACTAAATTGGGGTCTTCAGTTGCTTGAAAACATGGACCCAAACACTGATCGCTTTGCTAAAGTTGATAGGCAGATTCGGGAAGCATTGAGATGTTACTGTGAAATATAGGAAGAAAAAAAAAGAAAAGGACCATACAGACAACTGTCACTAATTTTCTGACTAGAAATGCCACCCCCATTCTCAGGGATAATCCAAATGATCCAGAACCTTCCACAAGTAGAGTTATTACTGCAACTGACAAAATGCTGACGTTGTCCAGTTCTTCACTGTTGGAGTAAATTTTTATGATTTGTATACTTTTTATGTATGTATGTATCAAAATATATCTGTAAGTTTATATGTAATGTTTCCAACCTCTAAAGACATAAAGATCAGATTTGTAAAGATACTGGTAATAAAAGACAGTAATAATGAAAACTAAAAAAAAAGAAATGAGATATTCAACTTAGGTCAGAACTGATTTATGATGGAGTCATTGGAATGGAACCCCATCATCCCCATCATAAGTTGGGGACTGCCTGTATTTGTTATTGGCCTATTGATATTTTCTATTTCTTCGTGAGTTATTTTTGATAAATTGTATCTGTGCAGGAATTTGTCCATTTCACTTAAGTTTTCTAAACAGTCAGCATAGAGTTTTTCATAGTATTCCCTTACAATCCTCATTATTTCTGTAAGATAGGTGGTGATGTCCTTCTCTTTAATTCTTTGAGTCTTCATTCTTTTTTACATTTTCAGTCTCCCTAAAGGTTTGTCAATTTTGCTTTTCTTTTCAAATAACTAACTTTTGGTTTTATTGATTTTCTCTATTTTTTCTATCCTCTACTTGATTTATTTCTGCTCTAATCTTTATTATCTCCTTTCTTCTGCTTATTTTGGGCTTAGTTTGTTCTTTTCTTTCTAGTTCCTTTAGGTGAAATGTTAGACTATTGAGTTGAGATCTTTTTTTTTTTTTTTTTTTTAATAGGCATTTACAGCTATAAATTTCTCCCTGAGCACTGCTTTAGCTGCATCCTATAGGTTTTGGTATGTTGTGTTTTTGTTTTATTCATCTCAGAATATTTTCTAATTTGCCTGTGATTTCTTCTTTGACTCATTGATAATTTAGGAGTTTGTTGTTCAATTTTTACATTATTTGTGAATTTCCCAAATTTTCTTCTGTTCTTGATTTCTAATTTAATTCCACATGGTTAGAAAACATACTTTGATTTCAGTCCTTTTATATTTATTCAAACTTGTTTTATGGCCTAACATATGATCTATTCTGGAGAACGTTCTTTGTGCACTTGAGAAGAATGTGTATTCTGCTGTTATTGTGTCATTTATTGATACCCTTTGGTCTAGTTGGTTTGTAGTGGTGTTCAAATGTCCTGTTTCTTTGCTGATCTTCTGTTGTTCTTTTCATTGTTGGAAGTGGGGTATTGAAATCTCCAGCTATTACTGTTGGACTGTCTGTTTTTCCCTTCAATTGTGTCAGTTTTGTTTCAAGCATTTTGGTACTCAGTTGTTAGATACAGATATCCTTGTAATTGTTACATCTTTCTGGTGGATTGACTCTTGTTAAGAAATGTCCCTATTTGTCTCTAGTTTTGTTTTTTTTTTTTTTTAAGTCTATGTGCTCTGATATCAGGACTGCCCCTAGTATGATTGTCATTTGTTTGGTATATATATATATATATATGTACTATATATATATGTATGTATATATATCCTTTTTTTTGAACTTACTTGTACCTTTGAATGTAAAGTGTGTCTTTTGTAATCAGTTGGATCTTTTTTTTTTTTTTGAATCTAATCTGACAATCTTTGTCTTTTGATTAGATTGTTTAGTTCATGCATATTTAATGTGGTTATTGATGTGGTTCAGTTTACATCTGCCATTTTGTTTTTTGTTTTCAATATTTCTCATGTTTGTTTTGTTCCTCTATTCCTCTTATTGCATTCTTTTTACTAAGCAGATATTTTCTAGTGTAACATTTTGGTTTCTTTTATTAATTTTAAAATTAGTTTTTGGAGTTATTTTCTTAGAGGGCTTACAATATAGATCTTAACTTACCAGAGTCTACTTTAGATTTGTACTGACTTACTTCCACTGAAATACAGAAACTTCCCTCTTACGTTGCTCCATTCCTTCCTTTTTTGTACTATTATTGTTATACATATTATGTGTAACAAACTCAACAATACATTGTTATCATTTTTACTTTATAAAATCTTAGATCTTTTAAGGAAGTTGATAGAATAAAGGAAAGCAAGTATATATTTAGTTAGTTATATTAACCTTCTTATTTATCCTTTGTTATTCTGTTCTTCCTGTGGATTTAAATTACCATGTGGTATCATTTCCTTACTCCAATACAGCTGTTCCCACCCACCTCCTTTATGCCCTTATTACCAAGCATACTACAATTTTGTATTAACATGTAATTAAATACATATTGTTTGTAATTGCTTTTTAAATCAGTCAAGAAATGAAAGAAGAAATATGCAGTTATACTGTCTTTTAAATTACCTGCATAATTATCTTTACTGGTGCTCTTTTGTGTGTGTGTGTGTATGTGTATGTACGTGTGTGCTGGAATTACTGCCTAGTGTCCCATGCTTTCAGCCTGAAGAACTTCCTTTAGTATTTCTTGTAAGGCAGGTCTGCTAGCAGTGAATTTTCTCAGTTTTTATATGAGAATATTTTTATTTTACCTTCAGGTTTTGGAAGATGGTTTTGCTGGATATAGTTTCTTGGTTGACAGATTTTTACTTTCAGTGCTTTGAGTAGGTCACCACACTGCCTCTGGCCTGTATTGTTTCAGATGAGAAGTCAGCTGTTAATCTTCTTAGGGTTCCCTTCTATGTGATGACTTGCTTTCCTCTTGCCACTTTTAAGATTTTCTGTTTGTCCTTTACTTTCACACATTTTGACTGTGATGTGTCTGCATTTGGATCTCTTTGTCCTAATTAGAGTTTGTTGAGCTTCTAGGATGTGTAGATAAATGTTTCTCATTTGAAAAGTTTTTAGCCATAATTTTTCAACTATTTTTTCTGTCCTTTTCTCATCTTTGGGTACTTCCATTATGTGTATCTTGGTGCATTTAATGGTAACCTACATTTCTCAGGTTCTGCTCATTTTTCTTCATTTTTTTCTCTCTTCTTCAAATTGCATAATATGTATCAATGTATCATCAAATTCTCTCTTTCCTTCTTCTATCAGCTCAAATCTACTGCTGACCCACCCTAGTGAGTTGTTCATTTTGGTTATTGAACTTTTCAACTCCAGAATTTCCATTTGGTTCTTTTTAATAATTTCTGTCTCTTTAATGATACCATTTGATGAGACATTGTCATCTTACATTCCTTTAAGCATGGTTTATTTTAGTTCTCTGAACGTATTTATAATGAAACAAACCAGTTGCCGTCAAATCTATTCTGACTCATGGCAACCCCATCTGTGTCAGAGTAGAACTACGTTCCATGGGTTTTCATTGCTGTGACCTTTTGGAAGCAGATTGCTGGGCTTTTCTTCCAAGGCTCCTCTGAGTGAGTGTGAACCACCCATCTTTTGGTTAATAGCCCAGTACTTAACTTTTGTATCATCTATGTACCCCTCAAGGCTGGAGGGGTTGAGAAATGCTCTGATATCAGTATAGCCTCTCGTATGATTGTCATTTGCATGGTATATATATATATACCTATAGCTAGCTGTTTGTTGCTCCTGGAATGAAACTGTAGCCCCAGACTGGTTGCTGGAGAGAGAAGAATCCTCTGTCTTTTTGGCTGCACGTGCCAGTGGTGGAGCTTCCATAACACGGAGCTGGTAGAGTGGGAGTAATGGAGCAGGCCATGGTGCAGATGCCAGAGTCACTGTTCTTACTGAGATTTAGTAGATTTTCTTGAATGGATGTTTTTCCACTTGTTGTATGCCCTTAGGACAATTTCCAGAAACTTTATTTTATTTTTTAAATAATTTTCATCAGTTAAGATGTTATTTTCCTGGGGAGAGGGCCCACTGAGTTCCTTACTCTGTCTGCCTGTTTTTAAGCTTTTAATATCAGGTTTTGGATTTTCTTTCTCTAGAACCAAGGGAGTTTTCATTACCAGATGTGATTTCCTCAAGGTACTAACAAAATTAATTATATTGTGTTTCTTCTAATAAACATCAAAAAGCTTTTAACCAGTCTAGAAGGCAGCATTATTTTCTTTGTATAGACCAGGGTATTTTGACTTTTAAACTCATTTTCCCCATAGTCATTCAATTTGATAATCCAGACTGACTGCCCCCAGGCTCTATAAATAAAGATTCTTTTTGGAGTAGATAGCATCACAGACAGGTTCCACCAGCATACCCATTGCACTTCAAAATTTACAAAATACTTTGCCACATTATACTAGCTTTTTTTCTTACAGTCTGAAGAGCAGAAAGTGTCATTATCTGCCAATTAAAAACAGGAAAATCAAGGCACGCATAGTAGCTGAACTAATTCTATTAAATGCCTACACAACGACTGATAACTTGCATACATTCTTTTTATTGTCTGTAGATGTGTTCTAACCTAGAGCCGTTATTGCTATGGTTACAGTATTTTAAAGTTATAAATTTAAACTTGAACTTCCTTCTTGAGCCTAGTTATATGGAATAGCCATTCCTTCGAAGAGAAACTTGTAGAAAATCGTAAGTTTTAGTTTTGTGAAATGAATCTTTTGAAAGAAAGCCAGAGCATCTGTGAAGAAAAGCAATTAAATTAATCCTTGGCAACAGAGAAGAGAAGGAATAACTGTCCATATATGAAAATGAGGCAGTGAGGCTTGGCAGCTTAGGGAAGAACTAATGCTCAGGAGGCTTTGGGTGTTCGTTTAATCTTTGTAATGTTAACTCTGTGGTTATAGACAAAATAATTTTATTTTTCTCTGCTCTGTTTTGTTATTTTATTTTTTTTCCTGACTCTATTTGGAGAATAATGACTTATCCTACACATTAGGCTGTGGGGGAAAAGATTAGTAAATTGACAAGGAATTTTATAAAAATTTGAAGTGCTTTAGGAGTACTCGATACACTGATACCTGCCCATAGTGCTGTCCTTTCTAAAATAGGATAAGTATGGATCTGTCTTAGCTTCCTCACAAAGCTGTTTATTACAGGAAGTTCTTAAAGGGCTTTGGTAAAATACTTGTAACATGGGCCTAAATTATGATCTTAGGGACAATGTGATTTAGCAAAGCCCACATGTTACAGGTATGCTGTATAAAAGGTACTTTTCTATTTCCCATTACCTTTTCTAATAGAGATAATATAGAATTTATAAGGCACTGGTGGCACAGTGGTTAAGCGTTTGACTGCTAACCAAAAGGTCAGCAGTTCGAATACACCAGCGGCAGTTTGGAAACCTTATGTATGGGGCAGTTCTACTCTGTCCTGTAGGATTGCTATGAGTCAGAATTGACTCGAAGGCAACAGATTTCTTTTTTTTTTTTTTTTAATCCAAATATTTATCTTAACTATTAGTTTCAAACTCATTCTTCCAGATTTTTTGAATTATTTTCAGAAGAAAAACTAATTTAAGGTCACTCTTGCTCTCTCTCTCCACAAACAGTAAAATTGCCAAAAGATATGAATAATAATAGAAGAAGGAAACAAGAATTGTGAATAGTTAAACTGGGCAGTTGATCCTAAATTTTAGATGATTGCCTTTATTTTCTGGTTAAAATGTATATAAGGTAAATATTGGGTCCTAAACCTGAAGCTCTTGATCTAAGATGTTCTATTTTTCATTCTCAGCAGCCAGTCAACTTTAAAACATGAAGGAAAAGTCCAGAAAATTATCATAACGCATTCCTTGGAGAGAGTTTCCAAAAATGAATAAAAAATAAGCCCCCTTCATTCTGCTCAGGTACTGTACTTGGTACTTTAATGCATTGTCTCATTCATTTCTAACAAAAACTCAATAAGGAAGGAATCTTTAATCTCCGTTTTATGAAGAGGAAACTGTGGCCTAGACAAGGTAATGGGATCTTATCCCAGGCACAAAAACAGGATGTACATTTAAATAATGAAATTAAAAACAAGTATTTTAAAAATTACCCAAGTAGTGCATATTCTTTGTAAAAATATAGAAACTCAGATTTTTAACAAATCATCAGTAAGCATATATGCTCTTATGTGTGTATATGATTACACATAGACTCTCACACACATACACACACACATAGAAAAGTCTGGAAGATACATAGTAGTAAATTGATAGTATTGGTTAACCTTGAAGAAGGAGGGTGAGAACGGAAGTGGTGGTCAGAAAATTCTTTAGCTTTACGCTGAATGATCTGATTTTTTGGAAGGAGAATGTTTTAATGTATTGGTTGTGTAAATTTAAATTATTAATTTAAAAAACCTTAAAGAATGAGGACAGAAAGCCACATTTCAGATAAAGTTAATCTCCTTTGACCAGCCCTTTACCCCTTTCCTAGTGACCTCCTCTACATCACAATCTCCACCCAAGCATATTCAAAACTTTTCAAAGATAGTGTGTACATAAGTTCCTCGGTATACTTAAAATTGTAGAACTATTGATAATGAAGTATAAGCTAGTATATCATGGTGGTTAAGAGCACAGATCCTGGAGCCAGACTGCCTGTGTTTGAATCCTGGCTTCCGTATTGTATGACCTCTCTGTGCCTCAGTTTCCTCATTTATAAATGTAGGGTAATAATAGTACCTACCTTATAGGGTTGTTATAACGCATAAATGAGTTACTGTCTATACAGTACTTAGAATAGTACTTGGCGCTTAGTAAGATCTATATAAGGGTTAACTATTATTATTATTATCATCCCAGTACACAGAAATAACTATGATAAATTGTTGTATATTCATCCAGACTTCATTCTAGGTGTATATATTTACATTATATACACATACCCATATATACATACACACATATTCTCATGGGTAAATATAGATGTAGTTTGTATTAAAATTGCATCATGCTTTATTTTTTTGGTTGTCTCAGCACCATGTATTATAAACATCTTTCCATGCCATTGAATGAAATAATGAATGCTAAAACAAGAATCAGATACATTTGTTCTTAACTAGTGATAGCATGACTCCTTTTGACCAAATACATGAACATACACTAAGAAATTTCTTGGAGCTATACCAAGAATTTGAAGTCCCTATAGATGTTGATATAGCTTACTTAAATGGTTGTGTGGACATTGATATATCCCACCTAAGAGTATTGTTATTTGTCTGATATGTTTTAAAAAATCATATTCAATATTTAAAAATATTTGTCTGCAGAGCCAATATGCAAGATAGAATGCTGTTTCTAAAGTGTCTTTGTGGGAAAGACACTTAATATAGTTCTTTGTAAAGAAGAAAAATGATCTGTAAAGAGTACATTAGTTATTAATAGAAATATTTGTTCCTCTTCCTCTTTCTAGCATTTCAGGAGATGTTTCACAAAGCAGAAGAATTCTTCTCCAGAGTGACAGATAGCGAGATGGATGAGATGGACACGTCAGATACCCAGTGGGGCTGGTTTTACTTGGCGGAATGTGGCAAGTGGCACATGTTCCAGGTATCTCCTCTCCTTGATTTAGCAGAGGGATGTAGAGTCACTTAGCATCATCTTGCTGATGTATAAAATGAATATGGATGCACAACCTGAAAAAAATCAAACCTTAAGGAAATCAGATAGCTTAAAAAAAGAAAAGTTAGAAATTCTAGTCCTTTTCCTTTTCTTTTCCCCAGGTTTTCACAATAATATATTTAGAAGAAACAGTGTGTGTTTACTGTGTGTACAGAGGGCAAATGTGACTGAGAGTTGCATGGTATCAGTACATCTGAGCAACTCCAAGTTTGATTTGATGGACAAAGAGAAAGGGACAAGAACAAGTCCATATAAAACACCTTCTGTATGCCAGGTATTATGTTAGGTCCTGTACATGTATTTTCTCCTTTATCCTTACAACAACTCTGAGGCAGATACTAATACCCTGTCTTACAGTCAAGGAAAGTGATACTCAGAAAAGCCATTTGTCCAGGGCCACATAGCTAGTTCATGATTAAGCTGGAATTTGAAGCCAGACTCCAAGACTTGTGTTCTTTTTTTACCTCACAAGGCTGCTTAAAGAAGATTTAATTTGAGCCACTTAGGAAGGTGACTGTAAAAAATTGTAATAATTTTGAAAAAGTGACTAAAACCAGTTATTGAAGTTTCTTTGCTGAAAACTGGGCTTCAAACTGATTGTTCCCAGTTCAGTCATGGGTGACGAAGTGAAACCCAAATAGACCTGAATTTTTAAAATGTGGGTGAACCAGAACGGGAAAAATTATGAGCTGAAGCCCTGCTAGAAACTTAGTCTCCCTCTTAGAAGACAAGGGCAGTGTGCACATTGCATAGCAACCAAATCTCTCAACTGGCAGAATTGGAAACAGCAGTGCCCCGCTCAGAGATGGTGGCCATCCGTGCCACTTTGAATGTGTGTTGCTCTCCACAGACCAGGCAGTAATCCAGTCTCTCCTATCAGGCTCCTGAAGGGGCTCACTATGGCTCTTCCAAGTCTCCCATTCCAGGGCTAAGACCAGTAATTTTTCCTGTTCCAGTTATTGTTCTGCTTCACTCAAATTTTAAAAATTCGAGTCTCTTCTGATTTTGCTTTGGCATCCATGACTGAACCAGTTTGAACTGGTTTGAAGCCCTGCCTAAAGATCCTTAAACCATTTTTAACATGCTGACTTAGCTGCCATTCTCCTTGTATGTTGGGAACAGATTAGTAAGTTTCCCTGGTCCCTCCATTCTCTGTTTCTGTGACCACAGTACCACTTCTGTGGCCAAGCCGTTAATGTGAACAGCTGGTAAATGAAACTTTCTGGTTTGTCTTAAAGCCGGATACCAACATTCAGTGTTCAGTTAGCAGTGAAGATATCGAAAAAAGCTTCAAAACAAACCCTTGTGGCTCCATTTCTTTTACTACTTCCAAATTCAGCTACAAGATAGACTTTGCAGGTATGTTTTTTTCCCTAATAGTTGTGTGTTTTTAGTATATTGATATGGTAAAATCTACAGCTCTGAAGATCAGGATTAGTTGATTTATTTGCAGATAGTGAAGTAAATCCTTTTCATAATGTACAGAATACCTCTCTACAAATTCAAGATTTAAAATCTCCTTGAACAACATTGCCTTTCATAAAGGCATGTTTATGTGCTTATAGATATTAATGTATGTGGAGGTTGTCATATATTTTGACTTTATGTAACTTTATGTAATGTTTCTCTTCTAAGGAACACAAAATATAGCTCTTATTTTATTCATCATTCCAGAAGTCTTGTGAAATAAGTATGAGCCTTTTTATTTTAAGGATCAAACTGAGAGGCTAAGTGACAGTCAAAGTCATATAGGTAGCTGTGATAGTTTCAAGACCAAAGTTCAACTGAATGACCCCTCTCCTGGTACCCTTGCCAGAAAACGATTTCTTTAAATGAGTATTGTCTTCTGCCATTTTCTGATTTCTTTGACTCTTTCACATATTAGCCAGCTAATTGGAAATCAGCCCTACTTTGAACTTCACCATGATAAAAATATTGGCATGTTTTTAGGTATCCCATGAAAAATCTTTTGGATTCGATCCTTTTGGTTTCAAGCTGCTAGCTTTAGCTGTTTGCTGCTTAGAGCCAAACAAGACATGGATGGGAGGTTTTCTCAATAAGAGTGCACTTTGGTGCTACACAGCTCAGTGTTCTAGCTATTCTTCCTAGCTTCTGTGAGTAGCGCCTTATGGCACAGTTAGTCATGTGTTGTGGTTGAGGTAGGGGGTGAAACCTTAGGAAATTCCTTTGGATGCAGCAAGTCTCAGAAACGGTGAAGGGGATTCGTCCAGTAAGAGGTTGATGGAACCAAATATCTAATGGTTACTGTCCCACCAAAGTTGTTTCTCGTGCTGTTTTTAGTCTCAAGAGTTAAAATCATCAGATTCTTACTCCTGACTAACCATAACTTTTTTTTATGATGTTAGGCAAATAAGCTGCCTATAGAGACCCTGACATTTGTCTTTCTGCTGCAGTCTGGGCAGAAGGTGTCTGGTAGACATTTTTAGTCTTGTGTACAAGTGCTGTTTTTGGAGCAGTACTGAAGCAGAATGATATATACAGACATCAGGTTGCATTTAGAGGATGAAATTTATCAAAGAATTTGGTAGATAATTCAGCAAGCCAGGCTGAAAGAACATTGTCTAATAAATTGCATTTTTGGAAGCTTTCTCTCAGACAACGTAGTTTAATAGAAAATATCTTTTTCATAGAGGATGAGTTATATGTAATAACTCAAGTTCCCCAATGTTCTGTATAATGATACTGTTTTAAGGATGTAGTTATTAGCATTTCACATGTACTATTTAGTTATTAGGCCCAGCAATTCTGCTGCTAGTCAACTTGAGTTCTCCATAAAAAAAAGTAAACTCAAAATGAGGTGGCATAAGAAGGTACCACAGGTTTTGCTGCATGTGCTGAGATGATCTTGCTTTTTCTCTGCACTGTGGTAATGCCAGTGTTTGCAGAGTCTAGAATACAGAAGGGGCAGAACATGCTTTATACCTCTATACTAGCATTTGCCCAGGTGGTTGAAGCTCTTTATTTTGGAATGCAGTGATTTCAATTAGAGAAGATAGACTGTCTATTAAGACTTATTACTTACCTTTCTGGAAATGAATAATTTACCTGGTAAATATTCCCTTGGGTGAGGCATAGATGAAAAAACAAAATATTAGGCATACCTCGGAGATATTGCAGGTTCAGTTCAAGACCACTGCAATAAAGCGAACAACGCACTAAAGCGAGTCACACAAATTTTTGGGTTTCCCAGTGCAAATAAAAGTTATGTTTACACTATACTATAGTCTGTTAAGTGTGCAGTAGCATTAGGTCTGAAACAATAATGTACATACCTTAATTAAAAAATACTTCATTGCTAAAGAATGCTGACCATCATCTGAGCCTTCAGCGAGTCATAATCTTTTTGCTGGTAGAGGGTTTTGCCTCAGTGTTGAAGGCTGCTAGTTAGGGTGGCGGTTGCTGAAGGTTAGGAGGCTATGGCAATTTCTTAAAATAAGAAACAACAATGAAGTTTGCTGCATCAGTTGACTTTTCCTTTCACGAAAGATTTTCTCTGTAGCATTCGATGCTGTTTGATAGCATTTTACCCAGAGTAGAACTTGTTTCAAAACTGGAGTCAGTCCTCTCAACCCTGTCACTGCTTTATCAGCTAAGGTTATGTAATATTCTAAATCCTTTGTTGTCATTTCAACAATGTTCACAGCATCTTCACCAGGCGTAGATTTAATCTCAAGAAACTACTTTCTTTGCTCATCCATAACAAGGAACTCCTCGTCCGTTAAAGTTTTATCATGAGTTTGCAGCAATTCATTCACATCTTCAGGGTCTACTTCTAATTCTAGTTCTCTTGCTGTTTCCACCACATCTGCAGTTCCTTCCTCCACTGAAGTCTTGAACCCCTCAAAGTCATCCATGAGGTTTGGAATCAACTTCTTCCAAACTCCTGTTAATGTTGATATTTTGACCTACTCCCATGAATCATGAGTGTTCTTAATGGCATCTAGAATGGTGAATTCTTTCCAGAAGGTTTTCAATTTACTTTGCCCGAATCCATGAGAGGAATCACTATATATGGCAGCCATGTTGTTGTTGTTGTTGTTATTGTTATTAGGTACTGTCCAGTCGGTTCCAGCTCATAGCAACCCCGTGTACAAGGGAACGAAAACACTGCCCATTCCTGCATCGTTCTCAGAATCATTGTTGTGGTTGAACCCATTCTTGTAGCCATTGTGTCAATCCATCTCATTGAAGGTCTTCCTCTTTTTCACTGACCATCTACTTTACCAAGCATGATGTCCTTCTCCAGGGACTGGTCCCTCCTGATAACATGTCCGAAGTATGTGAGACGAAGTGTCACCATCCTTGCTTCTAAGGACCATTGTGGCTGTACTTCTTCCAAGACAGATTTGTTCATTCTTCTGGCAGTCCATGGTGTATTTAATATTCTTTGCCAACATCATAATTCAAAGGCATCAATTCTTCTTCCATCTTCCTTATTCATTGTGAAGCTTTCACATGCATATGAGGCGATTGAAAACACCATGGCTTAGGTCAGGCACACTTTAGTCCTTAAAGTGACATCTTTGCTTTTTAACACTTTAAAGAGGTCTTTTGCAGCAGATTTGCCCATGCAGTGCGTCGTTTGATTTCTTGATTGCTGCTTCCATGGATGTTGATTGTGGATCCAAGTAAAATGAAATCCGTGATAACTTCAGTATTTTCTCTGTTTATCATGATGTTGTTTATTAGTCCATTTATGGGGATTTTTGTTTTCTTTATGTTGGAGTGTAACCTTTACAAAATGTATTTCTTAAATAATAAGACTCGAAAGTCAAAATTACTCCTTGATCCATGAGCTGCAGAATGAATGTTGTGTTAGCAGGCATGAAAACAACATTAATCTCCTTGTACATCTCCATCAGAGCCCTTGGATGACCAAGTGCATTGTCAGTGAGCAGTAATGTTTTGAAAGGCATCTTTTTTTTTGCACAGTAGGTCTCAACAGTGGGCTTAAAATACTAAGTAAACCATGTTGTAAACAGATGTGCTGTCATCCAGGCTTTGTTGTTCCATTTATAGAGCACAGGCAGAGTAGATTTAGCATAATTCTTAAAGGCCCTAGGATTTTTGGAATGGAAAATGAGCATTGGCTTCAACTTAAAGGCACCAGCTGCATTAGCCCCTAACAAGAGAGTCAGCCTGTCCTTTGAAGCTTTGAAGCCCAGTATTGTCTTTGAAAGTCCTAGATGGCATCTTCTCCCAATATAAGGCTGGTTTGTCTCCATTGAAAATCTGTTGTTTAGTGTAGCCACCTTCATCAATTATCTTAGCTAGATCTTCTGGATAACTTGCTACAGCTTCTACATCAGCACTTGCTGCTTCACTTTGCACTTTTCTGTATGGAGACGGCTTCTTTCCTTAAACCTCATGAACCAACCTCTCCTAGCTTCAGACTTTCCTTTTGCAGCTTCCTCCCCTCTCTCAGCCTTCAAAGAATTGAAGAGAGCTAGTACCTTACTCTGGATTAGGCTTTGGCTTGAGGGAATGTTGTGGCTGGTTTGATCTTCTATCCAGACCACTAGAGCTTTCTCCATGTCAGCAATAAGGCTGTCACTTTTTTATTATTTGTGTGTTCACTGGAATAGCACTCTTAATTTCCTTCAAGAACTTTTCTTTTGCGTTTGCAGCTTGGCTAACTCTTTGGCACAAGAGGCCTAGCTTTTGGCCTGTCTCAGCTTTTGACATGCCTTCCTCACTAAGCTTAATCATTTCTACCTTTTGATTTAAAGTGAGTGACGTGTGACTCTTCCTTTCACTTAAACACTTAGAGACCATTGCAGGGTTATTAATTGGCCTAATTTCAATATTGTCATGTCTCAGGGAATAGGGAGGCCAGAGGACAGGGAGAGAGATGGAGGAATGACTGGTCGGTCAGGACATACGCATTTATTAAGTTCGCCGTCTTATATGGGAGAAGTTCATGGTGCCCCGAAACAATTACAATAGTAGCATCAAAGATCACGGATCACAGATCACCATAACAGATATAATAACAATGAAAAAGTTTGAAGTATTGAGAGAATTACCAAAATGTGACAGAGAGACACGAAGTGAGCACATGTTGGAAAACTGGCGCCGATAGACTTGCTGGATGCAGCATTGCCACAAATCTGCGTTTTGTAAAAAATGCAATATCTTCGAAGTGCAGTAAAGCAAAGCACAATAAACCGAGGTATGCCTGTAATACCTTTAGTCAGTTAACTAGTTAATTTTTTATCACTAGAGTCTTTTATAGAAGTATTTATTGGGCCTAACTAGGTTTTCTGTATTTTTGTGTAGATACACAATTTAATGAATTTACAATTTAAAGATGTACAATTTAAAGAAAAGGCAAGAAGTGTACACATTTTTGAAATTCTATGAGTTTTCTAAGTTTTATAATGAGAATGTATCCTTTTTTATTATTTCCAAAATTTGTGAAAAGATCACAGTACATATTTGCACTTAATAAACCAGCCAAAAGATTTAATACTATGATTTTTTTTCCCTTTCTGGTACTCTTAATTTTCCTAAGATTAGAACTCTTGTATTTTAGTATCTGTTTAGCCTCTTAAGTGTAATACAGAGGCGAATACACCCTGCATACTGAGCAGTGTGTGACATTAGCATCTTTATGTGTGAGCTGAGATGGAGCAATGAAGCTGTGCTCCCTTGACACTTTTATGACGTGATAAATAGATACATGGTAACGTATCCTTAATATACTCTGCTTGTCAGCTACTCCCAAAGCACCATGACTCCTGATTATCATGTGGTGTTGCTGAAAATCTTCATGACAGTTTATAGCACAGTATGTTTCTATGACTTATCTAATATCTTTGTCTTTGTATACAGAAATGAAGCAAGTGAATCTCACCACTGGAAAACAGCGATTAGTAAAAAGAGCCCCCTTTTCTATCAGTGCTTTCAGGTATTGTAAAGAGAATAGGGGTAGAAAGAGTGGGATTTGGAGAGTGTATGGTTTTCTTTTCCTCTCCCTTCCCTTAGTATTTGACAGAAAAAGAAATAAACTGAAAGTCTTTGGTAGGTTATTTAATAATCTTAATATTGATCTTTTAAATATTGAATCTCTTATTTATTGAGAAATAGCACTGTCATTGTTTTCTGTCAGTGCTTTCCTTTCCTGTTTTTTTTTTTTTTTGCATCGTCCTTTGTATATTTATATTGTTCGATTCTTTAGAGCACTTTGCATGTTTGTAACAAATTGCCTTATGGTCCATGCTATAAATCCTTAAAATAACTTACTGAGATAAGTCTGAATTATTGAAGAACCATCCATTTATTTGGGCCATAAATCCAAGGCAGCTTCCTACCTTGTCCCCACCTCCGTTGATCCCCACTGGGCAACTCCTAGAAGTGATTTCAAGCCTAAAGTGACTAAAGAAGTCCTGAGGAAGATGGCAGCACAATATAACAATAGCACAGCTTCTTGTTCCCTGGATCTGCATTGCACATTTTCCTTTTTGCTCTCTGGCTATGAAAAGAGAAAGTATGCAAAGAAAGTAAATTCCAGGAGAGAATAAGTATTTATTTTTCCTGTGAATGGAAATGAAGGGAAGACCTTGTCTCCTATTAACTGAAATGATTCCGCAAGCACGGATTGAAATTCCTTTTGCTCAAATAATTTAAAATGAAACAAACAAATGCTAACATGTGAATTGTTGGGAATACTCATTTGCTACTTCCAGGGAAATATGAAAGAATTAGAGTAAAGAAAGAAAAATTTTAAGTTTCTTACAGTTTGTTTTGATTTATATTTTAGTATCATGATTTAAAAGTTATTCAAATACTTATATTATGAATGTTGTAGCATTTCTGTGAGATATGGGGGAATATTATTTCCTTACCAGCTATATCATATCCTTGTTCTTAAAGTACAAGGAATATAATAAAGGAATTACTTATCTTCAAAGAATATGTAATCTGGGAGAAAAAAATGTGACATCTGAATGGAAAATATTATTGTAATTGTGTGTTATTATATCTGGTATACATTGGTCCCACATGTCTGTCAGTTTGTTGTACTGTGGCGGCTTGCGTGTTACTGTGATACTGGAAGCTATGCCACCAATTTTCAAATACCAGCAGGGCCAGCCATGGTGGACAGGTTTCAGCGGAACTTCCAGACTAAGACAGACTAGGAAGAAGGATGTGACAGTCTACTTCAGAAAAAATTGGGCAGTGAAAACCCTGTGAATAGCAGTGGAACAATGTGTGGTATAGTGCTGGAAGATGAGCCCCTCAGGTTGGAAGGCACTCAAAAGATGACTGGGGAAGAGCTCCCTCCTCAAAGTAAAGTCAGTCTTAATGAAGTGGATGGAGTCAATCTTTCGGGTCCTTCATTTGCTGATGTGGCACTACTCAAAATGAGAAGAAACAGCTGTAAACATCCATTAATAATTGGAATGTGAAATGTACAAAGTATGAATCTAGGGACATTGGAAGTCGTCAAAAATGAAATGTAACACATAAAGATAGATATCCTAGGCATTAGTGAGCTGAAATGGATTGGTATTGGCCATTTTGAATCAGGCAGTCATGTAGTCTGCTGTGTCAGGAATGACAAATTGAAGAGGAATGGCGTTACAGTCACTGTCAAAAGAATATTTCAAGGTCTGTCCTGAAGTACAGTACTGTCGGTGATAGGATAATATTCATACACCTGCAAGGAAGACCAGTTAATACGTCTGTTATTCAAATTTACGCATCAACCGCTAATGCCAAGGGCGAGGAAATTGAAGATTTTTATCACATTCTGCTGTCTGAGATTGATCAAACACGTAATCACAATGCATTGATGATTACTGGTGATTAGAATATCGAAGATGATAACGAAGAAGGGTCAATAGCTGGAAAGTATGGCCTTGATGATAGAAACAACACAGGAGATCACATGATAGAATTTTGCAAGACGAACGACTTCCTCATTGCAAATACGTTTTTTCAACAACATAAACGGTGACTGTACACATGGACCTCACCAAATGAAATACATAGGAACCGAATCAAATACATCTGTGGAAAGAGACGATGGAGAAGCTCAGTATCATCAGTCAGAACGAGGCCAGGGGCTGACTTCGGAAAAGAACCACCGGTTGCTCATATGCAAGTTCAAGTTGAAGCTGAAGAAAATTAGAGCAAGTCCACGAGAGCCAAAGTACGACCTTGAGTATATCCCACCTGAATTAGCGTTCATCTCAAGAATAGATTTGACACATTGAACACAAATGACTGAAGACCAGACGAGTTGTAGAATGACATCAAGGACATCATACATGAAGACAGCAAAAAGTCATTAAAAAAAGGAAAGAACGAACCAAAATGGATGTCAGATGAGACTCTGAAGCTTGCTCTTGAATGTAGAGTAGCTAAAGTGAAGGGAAGAAATGGTGAAGTGAAAGAGCTGAACAGAAGATTTCAAAGTGCAACTTGAGAAGACAAAGTAAAGTATTATGGTGAAATGTGCAAAGACCTGTAGTTAGAAAACCAAAAGGGAAGCTTGACATTTCTCAAGCTGAAAGAATAAAAAATTCAAATCTTGAGTTGCAATATTGAAGGATTCTATGGAGAAAATATTGAATGGCACAGGAAACATCAAAAGAAGATGGAAGGAATACACAAGAGTCACTGTACCAAAAAGAATTGATCAACATTGAACCATTTCAGGAAGTAGCATATGACCAAGAGCCAATGGTACTGAAGGAAGAAGTCCAAGCTACACTGAAGACACTGGCGAAAAACAGAGCTCCAGGAATTGACAGAATACCAGTTGAGATGTTTCAGCAAATGGATGCAGTGCTGGAGGTGCTCACATGCCTATGTCAAGAAATTTGGAAGACAGCTACCTGGCCAGCCGACTGAAAGAGATCCATATTCATGCCCATTCCAAAGAAAAGTGATCCGACAGAATGCGGAATTTATCAAACAGTATCATTAATATCACATGCAAGTAAAATTTTGCTGAAGGTAATTCAAAAGCAGTTGCAGCAGTACATCGTCAGGGGACCATCAGAAGTTCAAGCCAGGTTCAGAAGAGGATGTGGAATGAAGGGATATCATTGCTGATATCAGATGGATCTTGGCTGAAAGCAGAGAATACGAGAAAGATGCTTACTTGTGTTTTATTGACTATGCAAAGGCATTTGACTGTGTGGATCAAAACAAATTATGGATAACTTTTCAAATAATGAGAATTCCAGAACACTTAATTGTGCTCATAAGGAACCTATACGTAGTTCAAGAGGCAGTCGTTCCAACAGAACAAGGGTGATACTGGGTGGTTCAAAGTCAGGAAAAGTGTGCATCAGGGTTGTGTCCTTTCACTGTATTTATTCAGTCTGTATGCTGAGCAAACAATCTGAGAAGCTGGACTATATGAAGAAGAATGGGGCATCAGGATTGGAAGAAGAATCATTAACAACTTGTGATACGCAGATGACATAACCTTGCTTGCTAAAAGTGAAGAGGACTTGAAGCAAAGACCACAGCCTCAGTATGGATTACACCTCAACATAAAACAGAAATTCTCACAACTGGACCAGTAAGCAACATCATGATAAATGGAGAACATATTGAAGTTGTCAAGGATTTCATTTTACTTGAATCCACAGTCAACACCTATGGAAGGAGCAGTCAAGAAAGCAAATGACATATTGTGTTGGGCAAATCTGCTGCAAAAGACCTCTTTAAAAAAGTATTGAAAAGCAGGGATGTCACTTTCAGAACTAAGGTGTGCCTGACCCAAGCCATGGTATTTTCAGTCGCCTCATATGCATGCAAACACTGAACAATGAATAAGGAAAACGGAAGAATTGATACATTTCAATTATGGTATTGGCGGAGGATATTAAATATACCATGGACTGCCAGAAGAATGAACAAATCTGTCTTGGAGTAAGTACAGCCAGAATGCTCCTTAGAAGCAATGATGGCGAGACTTCATCTCATGTACTTTGGACATGTGATAAGGAGGGACCAGTCCCTGGAGAAGGACGTCATGCTTGGTAAAGTAGATGGTCATCAAAAAAGAGGAAGACCCTCAATGAGATGGATTGACGCAGTGGCTGCAGCCATAGGTCAAACATAGCAAAGATTATGAGGATGGCACCAGACCAGGAAGTGTTTCGTTCTGTTGTACATAGGGTTGCTGTGAGTCAGAACTCATTCGATGGCACCTAACAACAACGACATATATTAATGGGGGGAAGAAGCACATAATTGGTTCAAGTGCTTTGTTCTGTCATGGACTGTACAAACCATAGAACAAGATGGGGGAGGGACAGAATTAACCAAAATGAAGGATAATAAGCAAGATAACAAAAGTGGAGAAACAGGTAGAATACAGTTGAGTGAAGAAGTCCATTTGTTTATTGCAGGAGTGTACTGAGCATTTATTCTATGCATGGCAAATAAGACAGACATGCTTCCTGTTGACAAAGAATTTACGATTAGTGAAGGTTCTGGGCTACATTAAAAAACAACTTTTGCACAGCAAAATGATACTTCAAGTACAGTAGGAAAAGAAAAAAAAAAGACTGGAGAAAATGTTTTTACTCATTATCACAGTGAAAGAGCTAATCTCCCTAGTAGATAAAGTACTCCTAGGAATCAGCCCATCAGAAAAATAGGTGAAGAATTTGGACAGTTTATACAACCTCACCTATAATAAGATAAATACAAGTTAACACCTGTCTTAGTTATCTAGTGCTGCTATAACAGAAATACCACAAGTAGATGGCTTTAACAAACAGAAATTTTTTTTCTCACAGCTTAGGAGTCTAGAAGTCTAAATTCAGAGTGCTGGATCTAGGGGAAGCCTTTCTCTCTCTATTGGCTCTGGAGAAAGGTCCTTGTCTCTTAAGCTTGTTTCCTGGTTCCTTGGAGATCTCCATGTGTCTTGGCATTTATCTTATCCCATCTCTGCTCCTTTTCCTTGAGTGTTTAATCTTTTTTATATCTCCAAAGAGATTGACTCAAGATACACCCTGTACTAATTCTGTATCATTAACATAGCAAAGACAACTCATTCCCAAATGGGATTATAACCATAGGCATAGAGGTTAGGATTTACAACACATATTTTTGGGGAACACAATTCAATCCATAACGTTCACCCTTTGCCCCCCTGTAAAACTCAAGTCCTTGTCACATGCAAAGCACATTCACCCTGTCACATCATCCCACAAGTCTTAAATCAACTCCAAGTCCAAATTCCATCCTGGGGCAAAAATCCTCTTCATCTGTTAACCTGTGAAATCTAGAATACAAGTTATCTACTTCCAAAGTACAATGGTAGAACAGGTACAAGGTAGACATTTCCATTAGAAATGGGAGAAATTGGAAGGAAAGAAGGGATAACAGGCACCAAGCAAGTCCAAAACCCAGCAGAACAATTTACATTAGCTCTCAAGGCTTGAAAACGATCCTCTGTTGTCTGAGACCATCTCGGCAACAGCCCCTCCCTCCAGACTGTGAATGTTGGCCACACCCTATGGATTCTGCAGCTCCACCTTCCAGGCCCTCTTGGGACGGCAACTCTGCTCCCTGGGCTTTAGGCGACCCCATTTTCCTAGACTGAGTGGCAACCCCAACCTTTGAGATCTAGGAGACCGCGGCCCCCACCTTTGGAAACCGAGAAGGCCCTGCTTCCCATGCTCCTTCCAACACTTCTGCTGATCTCCAGATTGCTCCAGGGATGATCCTCTTCTTTTCTTGGAGGACAGCAGAGCAGCTCCTTTGGCCTGTTTCCTGCCTGTAGAATTCCAAGAGGCAGACAGCATTCTTGCCTTTCATTTTTTCTCTTTCCCCTTTAGTCTAAGCTGATGGATTTTCTGCTGTGGTAATTGGTCAGATCCATCAGTCACAGGCTTAATCTCTTTAACAAAAGCTTGTATTACCACATCCTTGGTAAACATTCTAGGACACGTGACCTTAGTTTGTACAACAGAATTTTCCAGATCTTTAAATTCCGTTTTCATTTTGCACAGTTCATTTTTAAGTCCATCTCTTTCCTCTCACATTTTACTAAAAGTGACCAGGAGAAATCATGCGGCGCCTTTAAGATTTTGCTTAGAAATCTCATCAACCAGATGTCCAAGTTCATTACTTGCAAGTTCTGCCTTCCACCAGACATTTGAACATGATTCAGACAAGTTCTTTGCCACTGCATAAAAAGCATCACACTTTCTCTATTGTCCAATCACGTGCTCATCGTTTTCTTTTGAAGCCTCACCAGAAGCACACTTAACATCCACATTTCTAGCAACATTCTGTTGCTGGTGCCATATGTATTCTCTAAGATGATAGAGACTTTCTCTAAGGTTCTCCTCACTTTCTTCTGAGCCCTTGCCAGAACTGCCTTTGTTGTCCATTTCTACCAACAGTCCCTTCAAAGCAATCTAGGCTTTCACTGTTAGGTACCTTAAAACTCTTCCAGCCTCTACCCATTACCCAATTCTAAAACCGCTTGCACGTTTTAGGTATCTGTGAGAGCAGCACCCACACTTCCTGGTATAAAATTCTCTTAGTTATCTAGTGCTACTGTAACAGGAATACCACAAGTGGATGGCTTTAACAAACAAATTTATTTTCTCGCAGTTTTAGAGGCTAGAAGTCTGAATTCAGAGTGCCAGCTCTAGGGAAAGACTTTCTGTTGGCTCTGGAGGAAGGTCCTTGTCTCTTCAGCTTCTACTTCCTGGTTCCTTGGAGATCTCCATGTGTCTTGGCATGTATTTTACCCTATCTCTGCTGCTTCCCCTTGCTTGTTTATATATCTCAAAAGAGATTGACTCAAGACACACACTATATTAATCCTGTATCATTAACATAAAACAAAGGCAACCCATTCCCAAATGGAATTATAACCCCAAGCGTGGAGATTAGGATTTACAGCACATATTTTTGGGGACACAATTCAATCCAAAACAATACCTGACTTTTTTTTTTTTTAACCGATTGACAGAAATTCAAAAGCTTAGTAACAAACCTTGAGAGGTTGTTGGAAAATTGGCATTCTTTACATTTCTAGTGGGAATGTCAATGAGTATAACCTCCATAGAGGTCATTTGGGCAGTATCTGTCAAAATTGTGAATAAATATAATCTTTGACACAGAAATTCCATTTCTAAGAGGTTATCCTACAGGTAGACTCATGTATATGTAAAATGACAAACGGACAAACTTGTTGTTTGAAGCATTCTTAATACAGTATCGAAGAGCTCAAGATAAGCTAAATATCATCAGTAGAGGACTGGTTAAATAAATTATGGTATATCCATACAGTGGAATCCTGTACATCTATGAATGCACTCATTCATTCATCCAGTATTTATTGTCTATTACGTGCCAGGCTGTATTGTCGAGACTGGAAATAAGGACACTCTTTATGTACTGAGATAGCTAAAAATATATTAAGTGAAAAAAGCCGAGTGCAGAAAATGTATGTTTTCTGTTACCATTAAGATGAAGGGAAAAAAAAAAAAGGCTTGTATTTACCTAAAGAAGTTCTAGAAGAATACCCAAGAGACTAAAGACAGTGATTACCTGGGGTTGGGGCAAGGCAGTAAGAATTGGACAGCTCACAGACTAGAGTGGAAGGGACACTTCTCACTGTATACTTTTTTATACGTATTAATTTCTGACTGTATTATCTTTTCAGAAATTAAAATAAGTTTTAAAAAAGTAAGCTAAATCAAGTATAAGCTTGAAATTTATGAATTTCTTCCAGTAACCTCCAATAACAGAGAAGATTTGTGTGTCAATTTCAGCTTTTGCCATTAAACCCTGAACATTACTGTCTTTGTCTATATTCACATCCAGTGGCTTAGACATGGTAAATTCTGACTCATAGCGACCCTATAGAACAGAGTAGAACTGCCCCATAGGGTTTCCAAGGAGCTCCTGGTGGATTTGAACTGCCCAACCTCTCGGTTAACAGCCGTAGGTCTCTGTAGTTCTTAACCGCTGCACCAGGGGAATAGGGGCTGATAAAGAAAAGTTTAGGTTTGAGTTGGATCATGGAGGACATTGAATATAGTGCTGATGGGTTTGGATTTCTTTTTTTTTGGTTCAGTAGGCAGTATAATATGTCGAAAGGTTTTTTTAATCAAGAATTTGATTTTCTTCTTGGAAATTCCCTTCATTTTTTATATAAAATCTTCCTTACATTTTAAAGAAGTTCTGGAAGTTTCAGAAAAACAACACAAACAACTGTTTTTGACATTTTGATGGTATGTAGGGTTGGGTGTTTTCCATCAAAGGTTCCAGTTCAGCACTTAAAAAGTAGCACACAATATACATTCAATAAATATTTTTAAATGAAGTGAAAGGCTACAATTAGTTGTATTTGTCCCTATACCCAAACATGAAAATTCTGTTTTGGAGAAAAGACTAATCATGGACAGTAATTGCAGTCAGCTTCTAATGTTTTGTCTTTTGCTTTTTAAAGTTATATCTGTGAAAATGAGGCTATTCCCATGCCACCACACTGGGAGAATGTGAATACTGAAGTACCGTATCAGGTAAGAGCAGAACTGACCTAAGCGTATACTCTGAAAGAGATTGGAAAAGGACCCCAATGAAATCATGCAAACTTCTTTTTCCAGCTTATTCCTTTGCACAGTCAAACACATGAATACAATGAAGTTGCTAGTCTCTTTGGGAAAACAATGGATCGCAACCGAATTAAAAGAATTCAGAGAATTCAGAACCTAGACTTGTGGGAATTCTTTTGCAGGTGAGACAATTTCTAGTCTGAATCCTTTCTTTGGCCTCTAAGACTTTTGTAATCTTAAAAACAGTTAAGCACAAATGTTAATTTTATTAATCTTTAGTGTTGCCATGTGAACTGTTTAAATGAGCTGTGCTTTTCTCTTGCTATATTTTAACCTGGTCTCTCAGCCGTCTTGTTTAGCATTCTTAGGGACTAGAGGAGTGCTGCTCTATAAGGGAAATGTGGTTGATTTTGCATGTATTACTGTAATGCGATGTTAGAGGTAAAAGGCTGTTCAGCACTCCCAGAAGCTCTCTCTCCTTTCAAGGTTTAGAGCTGTGCATCTTGGCTGAAATTGGCTCTTAGGCTGAGTTCTCTAGAGAAGCAAAACCAGTGAAGCATCTGTATAAATGTGTATATATATATATATATATATATATATATATATATATATATATATATATCGAGAGAGAGAGAGATTTATATCAAGGAAATGGCTTATGCATTTGTAGAGGCTGGAAAGTCCCAAGTCCATGGGTGAGGCTGGAGATGTCTCCTGACTCACATAGCTGCAGGGGCTGGTGAACCCAAGATCAACAGGTCAGACAACAGGTCTCTGGCTCACAGGCTGCAGAGGCTGACATATCCCACGATTGGCAGGTGAGCTGGCAGGCTGCTGGCTCAGAGACTGTCGAGGCTGATGGATCCCAAGATCAGCAGGTAAGCTGTTAGCTCAAGTCCTAAGAACTGGAGGTCAGATGAATAGGAGCTAGCTGCAGGATCCAGAGTGAGCAAAAGCCCGTGAGCCTTACCAGAAAGTCTACCTATATTGGATGCAGACCACACTCCCAAGGAAACTCCCTTTCAACTGATTGGCTACTCACAGCAGATCTCATCATGGAGGTGATTACATCATTATATGACTGCCAAACTACATCATAACTGCCAAACCACTAAGAATCATGGCCCAGCCAAGTTGACACACAACCTTAAAGATCACGTTGGCATTACAAGGGAATCTGGGGAGCTCCTTAGTTTGGTTGAAATGACTTTGTTAATTCAGCCTTTTATGTTGAATTAGAAGTTTCTGAAAACATTGTTGAGTAATTTTTTAATAATCACACTACCTTGCCTGTAGACATTTGCTTGTTTTGTCTTGAAGGACACTTCAAAACTTACCTTCAGATTTTCTGCTTAGCCCAGGGTTTACGTTTTAAGATTTAAAATCTCAATTTATCACTCGATTTAAGTTGGAAATGGCCCATAAGATTGCTCAGTGTGCCCGTAACCTAAAAATAAAGCCCATTACAGAAAACTTCAAAGAATTGCCCAAATTAATCTGCTGTACTGTATTTTTTATTTATAAAAACTATTACTTAAAATGAATGGTTCTCTGAAATATTTTTTATTGATATTTTTGGATGAGATTGATTTCTAGTATTTTTTAATATAGGCTGACTTTTAATTTTTTTAATTCAGAAAAATTTCAAATAGATACAAAAGTAGAATGTTGAATATAATGAACCCACATGTACCTGATTGAACATTTATCAAGATTTACCACAAATCATCTATCCCTTTTTTTTTTTTTTTTTTGTTATTATTATTGTTGTTGAAGTATTTTAAAGCAAATCACAGACCTTAACTCATTTCATTCTCATAGACTTAAAATTAGGCCGACTTTTGCCTGGTAATGGTACATGAAATTCTTTCATGCTCTGGTAAGTTAGTTAATGTGGCCTGAGTACATTCCAGTTTTGAGTCTTGCAATAGTTTATGGTAAAATAAGGGGCTTTCAGCTTGTGTTCTTTATAGTCTTGAGTCTTTTGGTCAAACCAACGCTTCTCACAATAACTGAGTTTAGAAGGCTTTATTCAGTTCTTGTTTAGGTGATTCTCTTGTAAGGGAGGATAAAGGCTTCTCCTCCTTTTATTTTATTCTTACAGTGAATAAAGTATGTTTTTCTGAAATGATGTGATGAAAATTTAATTCATTATTCTTAATCTGGCCTCTGAAATGGAGTTCATATTAGTCTTCCTCATAATTTGAATCCTCAATTAAATCCTAGTGATAAAAATGTACCAGTGAAAACCAAAACATTTTATACTAAGAATTTCATTGGAAATGATTTTATTTCAGTGATGCCTGTCACAGTTTTATGCAATGTCAGCCTATAGAAATCTGTGATGGTAAATGAATCTGCTACCTGCTATGACAGTAGAAAATGCTGAATCTCATTGTAAGGGCAGCCTGTCATTTTGACATCTGCCTGAGAACTAAAGTAACCTAGTCAATCTCATTGTTTTGTAACCTGTGACTTACCATATAAGCAGTCAGGCCCACGTGAGTCCACAGGGCATCAGTTTACACATTGTCTGGGCCTTTCCTGCTTTCCTCCCTTCGAACAAATATGTTTTAGCCCCTAGTTTGTGACAGGCACTCTTCTGGACGCTGGGGATATAACAGTGTACAGGACCATAGCTTTGACAAGGAGTCAGGCCATTGTAACACAGGAATGTAAGGGTGAGCTAGGGCATCGTGGGAGCACAAAGTGAAGATATCTGTCCACCCTTGAAGACCAAAGTGTAGCGTGTGTGTTGTAGAAGGGAGAGTATCAAGGGGTACTTCCTGAAGCAGGTGTCATTTAAGCTATACAAAGGTAGGAGAAGGGCAGGGCATCACAGGTATCAGAAGCAGCATGGGCCATAATTTGGATACAAAAGGGAACATATAATAGCACTGAGAGAATTTCAAAGAGAACAGGCAGTTAGGATGACTGGTGAGAGAGGAGGCTAGAAAGGTAGGCAGGAAGCAGAGCATGCAGGAGTTCGTAGTGGAATCACTTGGGTGGTTATGTGCGTTTCTTCAGTAGCCTTAATTGAGTTGGATGGATCCAGAGTTGAGGTCAGAGAGTTGGCAGGGGCCAAGCCATGTGGGTCGTTATTAGCCAGATTAAGAAGCTTGGAATTTTTCCTGGGAACAGTGGAAAGCCATTGTGGGACTTTTAAACAAGAGAGTGATGGATCTGATTTGTATTTTAGAAAAAAAAATTCGTCAGGCTGTACTGTGGATATAAAGTAGTAGATCTCAACTGGGAGTGATTTTGCCCCCCCCAGGGAACATTTGACAATGGCTGGAGGCATTTTGATTGTCATATGATGGTGTGGGGAGTTGCTACTAGCATTTAGTGGGTAGATGCCAGGGATGCTAAACATTATACAATGTACAGGACAGCCTTCTACAACAAAGAATTATCTAGCCCAAAATGTCAAAAGTGCCAAGATGGAGAAACCCTGGTTAAAAGAGATCACTGAAGCAGGGAGACTAATTTAGGAAATTGTTTCATTCAACTGACAGCCATTGGGTGGCCCGAAACAAAGTGGTATCTGCTGTGTTGGAGGACAGTTTTAAGATATTAAGGATGTACGGTGATAGGACTTGCTGCTTGATTTAATGTGTGGGACAGAATGCGTAAGGGAGATGGGAAGGATAACTTCCACATTTTTTACTTGTTTTAATCGACTGAGGGAATAGGTGTGGGAACAAGTCTTAGTCTTTATCTTTCTGGAAAGCTTTATTCAATTCTTGTTTAGGGAGGAGAAGTTGATATATGTACCACCCGTCTGTCCATTTACTGTACTGTGATGGCTTGCGTGCCACTGTGATGCTGGAAGCTGTGCCGCTGGTATTCCAGATACCAGCAGGGTCATCCATGGTGAACAGGTTTTAGCAGAGCTTTCAGATTAAGACCAGGAAGAAAGGCCTGGCAATCTACTTCCAAAAATTTGCCAGTGAAAACCTTATGGCTCACAACCAAACATTGTCTGACTTGCTTCCTTTGGACACGCCATCAGGAGAGATCAGTTGCTACAAGAGAACAAAATATTTGATGAAGTAGAGGGCCAGTGAGGGTATGGGAGACCCACAGTAAGATGGATTATCACAATAGACACAATGGTGGACCCAAACATGCTGGCTGGCGATTATGAGGATGATGCCGGACTGGGCAATGTTTTATTCTTTTGTATATAAGGTCACCATGAGTCCAAGTCAACTAAATGACAGCTAACGCCAACAACAACAGTTGATATATGGCAGTTGATATGTGGGACGAGAGCTCAGGAGAGTGGTGTAGACTAGAGATAAAAGTTTTGGAGTTGTGAGGAAATGTAGAGTAATAGAAACTGTAAGAACTGATAAGATGACCAGGGAGTGTATGTAGATTAAGAAAGGAGGAGGCCTGTTCATGGCAGCATTGTTCACAGTAGCAAAATGATGGAAACAACCTAGATGGCCATCAACAGATGAATGGATAAACAAACTATGGTACATACACACAGTGGAGTACTATGCAACGAGAGAGAACAACAGTGAATCTGTGAACCATCTCATAACACGGATGAAACTGGAGGACATTAAGCTGAGTGAAATAAATCACAAAAGGACAAATATTGTATGAGACCTCTATTGTAAAAACCCATGAAAAAGTTCACACACAAAATGTAACAATCTTTGTTGGTTACCAGGGTTGGGAGGGGTGGGGGGGAAATACTAAATAGGCAATAGATAAGTGGTATCTTGGGTGAAGGGTGAGACAGTACACAGTACAGGGGAAACTAGCACAACTTGTACAAGGAAAGGTCATGGAAACTCCATAGACACATCCAAACTCCCTGAGGGACTGAATTGCTGGGCGGAGGGCTGTGGGGACCATGGTCTTGGGGAACATCCAGCTCAATTGGCATGACACAGCTTATAAAGACAATGCTCTACATTCTGTCTTGGTGAGTAGTGTCTGGGGTCTTAAAAGCCTGTGAGCAGCCATCTAAGATACTCCACTGGTCTCATCCCTTCGGGAGCAAGGGAGAGTGAAAACAACAGGATACAAGGAAAAGATTAGTCCGAAGGACTAATTGTCCACAGCTACCAAGGCCTCCACCGGACTGAGTCCAGTATAGCTAGATGGTGCCTGGCTACCACCACTGACTGCTCTGACCAGGATCACAACAGAGGGTTCTGGACAGAGCTGGAGAAGGATGTAGAACATAATTCTGTCTCACAAAAAAAAAGACCAGATTTACTGGCCTAAAGGAGACTGGAGAAACCCCAGGAGTATGACCCCCAGACACCCTTTTAGCTCAGTGGTGAAGTTGTCTCCGAGGTTGACCGTTCAGCCTGGGAGTGGACAGCCCTGTAAAACCAAATGAGACTAACGAGGTACAGTAGTCCAGTGACAAGGGCCAGAAGGCAGAAGGGGACAAGGAAGCTGGTGATAGGGAACCCAAGGTTGAGTAAGGATATGGTTGATGTGTTGTGAGATTGTTAACCATTGTCATAGGGCAACATTTGTAATAACTGTTAAATGAGAAACTGTTTTGTTATGTAAGCCTTCATCTTAAGTGAGAATAACTGCCCAATTGGAAGAGCATAGTCAATGTCACTGAACCGTGCATGTGGAAATTTTTGAATTGGTGTATCTTTGGCTATGTGTACTTTTCACAAAAAAAAAAAAAGAAAAAAGGTTGAGAAGTTAGAGGGTTGACATGTTGTGGGGTTGTTAACCAATGTCATAAACAATATGTGTACTACTGTTTCATGAGAAACTATTTGTTCTGTAAGCCTTCACCTGAAGTACAACAACAAAAAATAAATAAATAAAGAAAAGAGGAGGCCAAGGACTAAACTCTGGAAGTGGATGGAGGAAGAGACAGCCCAAGGAGGAGAGTGAAAAGTAACAGCCACAAAGGAGAAGAAAATCCATAGAATGTGGAGCCACAGAAGCCAAAGGAAGAAAGTAGTTATGCAAGTTGGTGTCATCCACAGGGTCAGACACTGAAGAGATGCCAAGTAAGATAAATATTGAAAATGTCCTTTGGATTTAGGAACGAGAAAGTCATTGATAACCATGATGAGAACAATGTTGGTAGAAGCTATACTGTGTATACAGTGAATGTTGACAACTCTTAAGAAGCTGATAGTGAAGAGGATGTGAGATGTGAGAAGATGGGTAATGCGGGGTTGGGGAGGATGCTTTTGTTTTGTCTTGTCTAATATTTTTTGAATTTAAAGATGGGAGAGACATGAGCATGTTTAACTTGTAATGGGAAAGAGCCTATACAGAGAGAGAGAGAGAGAGTTTAAAAGACAGGAGAAAGAAGGGAGGGGTAATGGATGAATTAAGTCTCCTAATGATGCGTGATGGGATAGAATTCAAGAACATACGTCAGAAGGAGATAGACAAGGGGAAGTGTGATCCAGTTATGTTTACAGATAGGTGGAGGTGGAAGTGGGGGTGGGGAGGAGTTAGGTTAGGAAGTTCCTCCTAAAACCTTCAGTTTCCTTGGTGAGATCAGAATTGAGGTCACCTGCAGAGAATGAGATGTTGGGAGATGTGGATAAGCAAGAAAGAGGAAAAGGGAGATTTGAAATGGTCACTGCGAGAAATGGGGGGAAAAGTGCTAACTTGGGAAACATAGGATTTCCATCAGCACTGAGGACCTAGCTGAAGTTGGAATACATGAATTTGTAGTGGAAACCATGGGGATGTTGTCTGATTTATTTTAGCAGTCCTAATGTAAGACCAGAGAGGGTAAGTGGTTAGATTGACCCAGGGTTGGGAAAGATAAGGCACCAAGGAAATAAGAGTGAAAGCTATCTGTCATTAAGAATGTGGATTTGGATCAGAGATTCTCAACATTGGCTGCATATTAGAATCACCTGTGGAGCTCTTGAGCGCTAGAGATGTCTGTTAACCATCCCACATCCACTGAATCCAGAACTCTGGGTTCTGACATTTTTGTATTTAAAAAGTTCTACAAGTGATTCTGTGTTCAGCCAAGACAAAGAACCGCTAGTCTAAACCTCAGTGAACTTATTTCAGTACAGAGCCTGAAGATATTCCTGTTGCAGTTTAGAGCATGTGGCATACACTGTTTAGCCCTTGTGGTACTCTAGTTTCTGTGAGGGCGTGTCATTCTGAGACATCTTCGAGAAGGCAGTGCCACAGTATTTTCGATAGGTTCAAAATTAGTGTGGCAATGGAGAAAGGTAGGCAGGGTTGTGAGGAGCTTATGGCTTTCCCCTTAGGCTTAACTAAAGTTCAAGAAGCCTTGGAGATCACTCTAGCCTTTCTGGAGTACCAAGGACCTAACACTGTGAGTCTACACATTTCATAAGTGCCTTTGTAGTGGGCACTAGGATAAACCGTGCTGTGGAGATGCAAAGCTTTGACCACCCTCCTTCCTTGCCTTCAGCTGGTGTCCGTGCTGCATCCAATCCAGTAACTAAGCAGTTTTTCAATGCCTGCCAATGGCCACACTTCATTTACAGCAGTTCATTTACAACATCTAAGAGAGACCCTAGTGAATTTTCAAACCAAGATTCACTTTAATGTGCCTGAAAAGTAGAAATGGGTGACTGTCTTGATTTCTAATAGTAGATTCTAATAATTCCAGACCATTAAGCTTGCCATTAGAAGGATGTGTATTAAGCAAATGTTTACTTAGAAAAAAAAAAATAGTAGGGATTTACTAATGCCAGACTAATAGGATTATCATAATAGTAAATAGATGAGATCTTTAGATAGTAAAACTTGATTTCTACAAAGTGGAGGAGAATGTTTCTTAGAGACAAGATGGAGAAAGTGTCTTATAATGGAGACAACATGGAGAAATGTAGGTCAGGTGATAGTACAAAGAAAAAAATTAATAGCCGATTGAAAGTCTTGATCGAAAGAGCATCTTGAATGGTGTGGATGCTTTCCTCTTGGGCCCTTCAACATTTTTATCAGCAATGTGGATGCAGATGTAGAAGCCTTGCTCATCACATTCCTGAAAGATTCAAAACTGGAAGGGGTGGCTTGTTTATTGTGTGACTGAATCAGGAGTCAGAAAGACCTTGGAAGGTTGAAACAGTGGGTCAAAACAAATACAATGACCTCTTTTTAAAAAGCCTTTTTTATTTCCTAGTTAGAAAAGTAACAAATATGCATTGTTTTAAAAAAAAAAAAAAAAAGTACATAAAATTCTACAAAAAGAAAGTTAGCATAATTTGTTTTTAGTGAAAACATGCTTTTTTTCCCGAAGTAAATATTTGGTTAATGCACAAATGCACATCCTCCCAATGCCATGCTTAATGGACTGAAAAGGTATCACCAATGGATCCAAGCATACACATTTTAAATTTTGATACATATTGTCAAATGGCCTTCAAGAAAGATCATGTCCACTTCCATTTCTATTCTCTGAATAAGAGGATTCATTCCCCAACACATTCACTAAACTGGGTATTGTTTTTATCAATTTTGTCAGTCTCAGATGTGGATGTTTTACTTGGTTATTTAATTTATATTTTTTAAGTTTCTATATTAAGATGAAGCTTAACTGAAATAAAGGTACTACATTAGGCTTATAAATCAGTTGTATGAATGTAACCAGCTCAGTGAGGCCTGGTTTGATAGCAGTGAGGGGAAAGACCCCTGGGAGTTTTCATTGATTACAAACTCATGTAAATCAGCAGTCTGCTGCCACTGCTGCAGAGATGAACACAGTGGTGCCAGTGCTTTCTGGTGATATCTGGGCTCAGTTTCTATTTCTAACCAACGTTAGTAAACTAGAAAGGTATCCATCAGATTCTTGTCAACTAAAGACTGTCCAGGATGGAGAAAGGCCTGGAAGCTGTGCCCTGTAAAGAATAGCTGAGGGAATGGTGTATATTTAACCTAGAGAAGGAAGCCTAGTCGGTGTTCATAATTATTTTTGGATATTTGGATAGGGTTGTTAGGTATAAGAGTGGTTTGCTTTGTTCTGTGTTCAGAAAAGATTAAGACCAGTCAGCAGAAATAGCAGGAAGGCAGATTGTGGTTCAGTGTTGGGGTGGATGTACCTTTGAACAATTGCAGCTGATCACAGATAGTGCTGTCTTGCAAAGCAGTGAGCACCTGACAGTGGAACAGATTGAGGCAAGTGTTAAATAGCTCTTTCAGAGATGTTATGGGGGAAGGAGATTCTTTTTAATTTTTAAAAATATATTTTTATGAACTATTTCAAAAATAAAAATGCTGTAGTTTACAGACACCCATGTAATTACCAGATTTAACATTTTGATATTTGTCACATTTTCTTCATCTTCATGTCTTTTTTTTTTTAAGATACAAAGCATTACAGATACAGGTGAAGGGTTTACCCCCAACCCCCATCCTGCTCTTCTCCCTTCCTCCTGAGGTTGGTGTGATGCCTTTTTGTCCATATTTTTATATTTTTTACTATTTATGTATGTATACCTATACAATGCAGTGTATTATTTTGCATTATATATTTGTTTTTTTCAAAATTCCTTTTTTACATTCAATATTATTTTTGAAGATTTATCTGTGTTAATACATGTAGATCTAGTTCATTACTTTTTACTTTTATATATAAATATAATTATTCATTCCTTTATGAAAGAATTTTAGGCTGCTTCTAGATTTTTCTTGCTGTTGCAGTCAGTCCTACATTGAATATCCTTATACATATTAGAGGGGATTTGTCCTTTGGGAAAGGGGTTGAACTAGATGGCCTAATGTCCCTTCCAGCCCTAAGATTTCAAACTTCAGTTCAATTCAACCAATATTTTCTGATCTCTGGGGATAAAAGCACTAAGACTTGGTCCCTGCTCAAAGAACTCACTGTCTTAGACTCTGAACATTATATTATTTAATTGTTTTTGGTTTCATTTTTAGGTATCTGTAAAGCTTACCTGGTTTAGGAAATCAATTACCTTTACTATGATGGGGTATAGTTTTGGGGTATGGTTTTCAACTTTAAGCCTCAATGTTAACTTACAGTTTTTGCCAAAATGATTTATCTGTCTTAAGAAGCATTTGAAATGGTTTATTTTCTAGAGCTGCTTTGTCCATTTATGATTTATATTAAGAGAAGTGTTTTCTATTTCAACCTTTCTATTGAACTTTGCTCCTTAAAAAAAATTAATTAATGCCACTTACGGTATATTTCTGTGTGTGTTTTTGTGTATATGTGTGTTGTGTTTTTAGGAAAAAGGCTCAGCTCAAGAAAAAAAGGGGTGTGCCTCAGATTAATGAACAAATGCTATTTCACGGTACCAGCAGTGAATTTGTGGAAGCAATTTGCATTCATAATTTTGATTGGAGAATAAATGGTATACATGGTGCTCTCTTTGGAAAAGGTAATTATCAGAATTCCAGGTCCAGTTTGGGTTCTAGGAGAAAATCTACTGTCTTTAGGGATCATTGATTATTCTGTAATTCAGGAGTTTGGTAGTCATTAAGTTAAAAGTTACTATATTAGGTTCCTGGCACACTCTCAGAGTTTTTAAGTCACGGAAAAGTCACTTCTTGTATGTACAAGATTGAAGATTTTTATACCTCTATCAGATTAACTGGCTCCCAAGTCCCAGGCATCCATCCAGATGTGACATCATGTCCATATTAGCTGATTTTTTCATTATATTTTATTCAGTGTCCTTTCCATGCACAAACCTATACACTAAACTGATTTATGGCAAATATAGAAAAAAAGAAAAAAAATTAATTACATTGTACATAGGTGTAGGTGCTAGGTTTTTTTCTTTTTAGAACATAGTGGGTAAGAATATTAATAAGGAACAAGGAATATTAGGTGGAAAACCTCACCTTATATCTAATGCTTGTGAAAGTGCAAGTTCTTCAATTTATGCCCAGTACTCAGTCAAATTAAGGAGAGGGGTGAGGGGAAAGGTACGGGATGGACATTTATTGTTCTGGTCCTTACTTTGTACGTTACATCCAACAAGAGAACTGGCTGTCACTTAATTTTTTAAATAGCTGTTGAAAAGGCCATCTGCTTATTTAACTCTAACAGGATCAGAAAAGTGTTACATAATGCCCATCAGTATTGGTATGATTATTCTCTTGATGATGTCAATCTCTCAAGCCTCCCATTTAGGAAGAGTAACTGCTTTATTGAGTTTTCATGTTTGGAAATGAACCAGTGAAATTGTTTGTCTGGAATGCTTGATAGGAATAACATTGCACTCTCTCAGAAATTTATGGGATTCTATTATTTCCAGAAATATTACTGGTTAACTTGTATCATAGAAATATGGTTTTCTGGGGTTTAGAATAACCTATAGACCAGTAGTTTTCAAATTGTGCTCCCCGGAGCCTTGCTGGATGCAGGAAGAAGGTGGTGGGGTGGGAAAAGTGGTAGGCAGAAGTAGAAATGAGAGAGAGGTCCAAGCCGTTAAAACTGAGGCCCTGTGACACTTAGGATAACCACCGAAACCGTGTTTTTATCTCTTTTACATATTGGGTTTCTTTTTAAGATTTCTTTTGAATACAGTTTCAGTAACTGTAATTGGGGGCTGGAGGCTGCTCTGTACCAACAAATCTATCCGTATGGCCAACTGTACCATAGCAGTCGTTAGCAGATGGATTTCTGTTCTTTTCTTAAAGTTCTACAGATGAGGAAATTCCACATCTGTTTGTTATACAGTTCCATGTGTCTATTCCTGACAATACAGTGTTTTTTCTTGTGTTTAATGCATTCTCAGGAGTAATCTTGGCTCTTTTTTGTCCTTTTGTTTAAGGAACCTATTTCGCTAGGGATGCTGCTTACTCCAGTCGCTTCTGCAAAGATGACATAAAGCATGGAAACACATTCCAAATTCACGGTGTCAGCTTTCAACAGCGGCATCTATTTAGAACATGTAAATCTATGTTTCTGGCTCGAGTGCTAATTGGAGATTACATAAACGGAGACTCCAAATACATGCGACCTCCTTCCAAAGACGGGAGCTATGTGAATTTGTATGACAGCTGTGTGGATGACACCTGGAATCCAAAGATCTTTGTGGTTTTTGATGCCAACCAAATCTATCCTGAGTACTTAATAGACTTTCATTGATTCCAGTATCAAATCTCAGTGGTGAAGGAAGTTTTATTCTTTCTTGCAGGAAGATTTGCTCTCCTATCATCTAGCCACTAAACACTAACTATCTGATACTTTTGAAACAGATATGAAAAACAAGTGGCCTCCATATAAAAAGACATACTGACGTTAAGGTTGGTTTTTTGTTGGTGTTTTGTTTTTGTCTGTTACTCATAGTCCTGCTTTTTAAAAATTGACACCATTGCCATTTTAACACACAGGGGAAAGATAGCATTCAAAGTTGAATCAGCTGTGTCTCAAATAACATGGGCATTCCGAGCCTTTAAAGTTGATGTGTGTGTTTGTTAGTAGGATAAATGTTTTCGGTACAAATAGACTTATCCATATATATGTTCAAAAAATAAAAATATAGGCATAAATGTGTCCCTTTAGAGGAATTCATCCTTTGTAAGTTGAATTCCGGTATTATTATCCACCAGCACATTGCTTTGTTGGTCTTCTGAAGGAAGGAGGGGGGATTTAAAACCCTGCACAGGCTGAGTATCTTGAGAGAAATCAGAAACAAGAAAAGTGTTTGCAGTGCTGCCAAACAAGCCAGAAGGAGAAAATCAAGGTCGAGTGCCCTGCTTCCCGTTGCCTTAAAGGGATAGCAGGCTGCAGCCTCAGACTAGTCCCGTTATTCTCTTCTGTCTCCTACATCTGAATTGACAAGTGCTGCAGACTGTAACTAGCCTACAATTCATCCACCAAGGCTGTTGAGTTCTCTGTACCAAAAACAAGGTGTTTATTGCATCTTCAAAGTAAAACTTTTATTTATTATTTGAAACATTAATTTTCCCTTTCTTTTGGGGTCCCTACAATGATCACTTCTAAGATGTTCTTATTATCTACCCCATGCAGCTATCAACAGTGATTTCTAAAATTCACATTTCTAAGTCATAGCTCTGCATTATGAATCATTGCAGAAAGCGTAGGATGCTTGAGACAAACCTGATTTAACCTTTTGAGTAGCAATTGACAATCTACTTTCTTGAAAAGGCAGATACAATTCAGAACCACATTTAATGGAAACTTGTTTACCTGTCCCATCTGTTTTGCTGTTCTATTACAAGGAAGAATCAGTAGTGTTGGAACAGCTTCCCTGACCCTAGAGATGTTCTAGAAGAGGCTGGACAACAGCTTGGCAGGAATGCTATATGGGAATTCAAATATGAGATGAGGGATTGAAGACATGATTGTTAAGTCTTTCTAGTCTTGATTTGCCATGATTCTGCCTGAAAAAGAGAGCACTTGGAGCAAGCCTTTCCCAGAAAACCTTTTTCTGATTCACTCTGTCACTAAATTTTCTCTCCATTACCCTAACCCAGTTTTGGCTGAAATTTAATGAACATAGTTTAATTTCTCAAGAAAAATCCAGCGAGTGTCCATTGTTTATGCCTAAATGTCCAACTCAATAGTTTGGATTGGGAAGGCATCTAGAAACAATAAAAGTAAAGAGTCTGGAGCAGGATTAGGGATGACAGTTCTTCAGCTGTCATATTTCCCCAGATTTTTATTATAACCCAGGCTACCTGTAATTATACAGTTGAAAGTAAGTAGTACAGAGGAAATTGCACATACAGTACTTTGAAACAAGTGGTAACAAAGATTTTGAGTCAAATGTGCAGACTAACAGCCTGTTTAGATGAAGTGCGGTGAATATTTAGAAAGAACACATTTTAAAAACATTCCAGAGATCATCATGAAAATAATTGGAAGAAGTCAGTAGGCTGTCTTGAGAGAGGTAACACAACTTGGCTCTAGACTTGTTAGTACTGTGCTGTTATTTTGTCTTAAGTGTGTGCTGCCAACTCCCCTTTTATAAAAAAGAGCTGATTTGATACATTCTTTAACAGTGTTAGAAATATTAGGAATTCAGATTTTGAAGATCTTTTTGTTCTACCGATTTGTTATATTTGCATTCAAAAAAATGTTAAGAGTTTCCCCCTTTGGCTGTCGTTTTTTCCAATTTAACATGAATACTTCTCCCATCCCTTGAATGGAATAACTATTGTGGCATTTTAAGTTTATTATTCTTCTAGACATCTTAAGGTGACCGAGAGCCCAGAATCGAGTATTTGCAAGGCAGTCTATGTGGACTCGGAACTTAACTATTTGGCTTATATGTAGTAAACATTCTAGAGTGTGCTGCAGTAGCCATTGTAAGAAAGTATTGTGCTGTTATTTTGTTTGAGAGTGTACTGCCAGCTTCCCTTTTATAAAAAAAGAGCTGATTCGATACATTCTTTAAAATATTGTAGTATAGAATTGATTGATGTTAAAGTCTTATTTCTTGATCTTTGTCAGTGGATTAAGTTGTAAATCCCATAATGACTATACAAGACTGGACACAACCATTTGCCACCTTTTCCTCTTGTCAGCACATAGTGTGGGTGGGAGGAGTGAAGAGAAGTCATTCCAGTTGAATGAGTAAATAGTTTTAAAAATCCTACATTGAATAATTTCTAGCTGATAGTGGCTTTTGTTTTTCACTTTGGTGGTATCAGCCTCAGGGTAAAAAAGACATTTATAAAAAATAGTTTCATAAATCTTTTCATTATGAACAGGAAAGTTTTGTATTAGTGCAACATTTCATTTCCAGATTGTTGATGGTGATGATGATAAAGAATTTGAAGCCATTTTTGCTATATGAACGTACTGTTTTTACATGTGGTGATTAAAGCTTTCCCTGGCAGGTCTTGGTTGTCTATGTATGCCATGTATTTGTTCCTCTGATTTCTCTGTCCCATCTCCACCTTACATTATGTAAACCTGGATTTTCAGCTCAAATTTAATAGACTGTCAAGGAATTTGTTGCCTATAGGTCTTATGTAACCCTCTTTGAGGATGGGGGCTGGGGTGGGGAGTCTCTTGTTCTTAGTTTGAATCATCATGAGCTACTGCTAATCAAATAATCTGTGGGTAAAATCATTCACTCTGTGCTATTGAAAATTCCAAAGCAGATGAAGTCCTGGCATCTACCACATCGCTTCCTCTCGGTGTGCTTCCCTGGCTCAGAGGAGCACTTCTGGAAGGGGTGCCTGTGTCACCTGCAGAGCACACTTCCTGTAGTCCAGACTGCCTCCACCACTCTGGTATGTCAACAGTCGTTCCTTCTGAAACCAGTTAAACATCCTGTTTCTCTTTAAGCTTTTATTGGCAAAAAGGAAGGTATCAATGGATATCCTAATTTTTAAGCTGAGAAAAATGAGGGACAGAATGAGGGACACTTACCCGTGGGGGGAAAAAATCAAGTTTTTCACTTATAAAATCATATCCCCAGTCTATCTAAATGTTGGACTAATTTTTAAGACTTACCAGGTTAAAAATTCAGTTGAGCTTTGGCTGATGATGTATAAGCATGACATCTTTACAAAATTTGTTCCTAGGCCACTCAGGTATTTGAGGTTACCTCCCAGGTGGCCAGGAAACAATCTGATACTAGAAATAATCTTACAGTGGTTGTGGTCGTGCTTTAGACCCCAAATGTCCCTCTGTCCTTTGAGAAGGATGTTTTATTTTTAAATATGACATTTTCTTTTGCTTAAAATAGATAGTCCATTTCTAGATGAAATTATACATTCCATACTTGTAAAAGAGAAAGATAAAAGGTAAATATAGCAGGAAAAGGAAAAAACAAAAAGCCTTGTCAAAAATTATTTTCGATTAGAAACTTTGGCAAGGTGATTTTACTCACTTTACTGATTTTATTTATTTTTATTCTTTACACTACATGCAGGAAGAGGTTTAAAGAAAACCAGCTGCCCTGCCTCACTTTCCTACTAAATAATTTCATGATGTTGGCTTGGGGCAACACAGATGGAAGAAGTGAACATTTCCAAGAATGATGAAGTATACAATTATTTGGGGCTGCCTGGTTAGTGTGAGTAATATATACAAGGAAAGTTGAGCCCTAAATCTTTAAGAAAGAAGTTCAGAGGTCAACCAATGACGCTTTTGCAAAGGTAGTTCACTTCTCATGTTTTCAGAGAGTCTAAGATGGAAGGTGGTTTTGGAGCTCATGTAGTCTATCTTTCCCCACCTCACCACCTTCATAGACTGGACTATACTTGATCCATCCCAGGTAAAAAGATGTCTTGGTTACTCTTAATACCCAGACAGTAAATGCCTTGCTATATCTGATCTAAGTTCTGCTGCTGTATGATTATGTAATCCATTTCTCAGCGTTAATTGCTTAGCTTGAATTCTTCAGCACTGCAGGCTAAGAGCTTGGCTTTTATTTGAACTGTCTCACTATGTGGCTGTGTATCTAAGAATTTAGCCTTAATCTTACTAGTTTTTAAATGACTTTTCATGAGACTAGAACATAGGGTTATGCCAAAGACAGTTGTGTTTTCTGCAGCTTTCTAGCTTTGCTATACTGTCTATCAGGAGGTTATACAGTAAGCTGATTCTGACTCTGTGGCTTATGCTAGCTTCACTACGGTAACGAGCTTAGAAGAGTCCCAATCCAGAATTTAATTCAAGTCATTTTTGCAATATTAATTATAAACCCAGACTGTACTTCTTGTGTTTTTCTGTTCCTTTTTAAAAAATACCTTTTCCTGAGGGGCTTATTATGCTTTAATGTCTCCTAGATAACACGTGGAAGCTGCAGGCATTATAAGCCCATGTTTGATTAACACTCTTAGGAGAATCAGTGTCAAAGCCCATTTCCTCCTCTTTCTTAAAGCATAAGATCAAGCATCAAGTTGGGAGCCAGCTGATCTGAGTTTTATTTCTGGCTTTGCTATTTGACTCAGTGTGATCTTGGACAGCTCACCAGCGGGGGAAGGTTTGCTTTTCAGAAGGTGAAGTTTGTGAAGGGCTGATCGGACTCTTGTTAAAAGAAACAGACCCGGTAGAACCAGCTAGATTTCTCCAGGCAACATCTGACCTGCCTGAGGAAGCTGTTTTTTAGTTTGGGTAAGAAAATACAATCTCAGGGAACATGCTTCATTAAGAAGAAAGAAGTAAGTGCTTAAAGGAGGAAGGGAAAATAATTGACCTGGTTCTTCCTGAAACTCTGCCTCATTAAAGTCCCCACCCCCTCTCCACATTCACAACTCCATTCCTGTGGTGTGCCAGGCAGTGAACAGGTCAGACGTGGCCCCTGTTCTTAGGGAACTTAAAGCCTAGCAGGGAGGACAGATACTGACTAACTGTAAGAACAAGAGCGATGAGCCTCACCAAAGCGGAAGTTCAGGCCACTGTGGGAGTCTGTGGCAAAGGGAGTTAACCCACCCTAGGGAATTAGAGAAGGCTTCTCTAAGAAGTGATGTTTGAATGTGGAGATCTGAAAGGTGAGTAGGTGTTAATTATGTGAAGGATTGATTTGATGTCGCCTGTCCCCACCCATCTGTGCCACATTAGGCTTTGAAGAGAGGAGAAAAACAAGGAGTGGGGTAGAGGCAGGTTGGAGTTTTTTGTTTTGTTTTGTTTTTTCATTAAAACTAAGGGTGGTAAAATCAAAGCCATTTAAAGACCCCGAATGTGTTGTCCCCAGTCTCTCTGTCGGGCCTTGGGGACCAGCTGTAAGGGAACCATTATTGGTGCTAAGGGACATATGGAGGGAGGAGCAGGGGTTATGTAGATTTTTATGTAATTTACTAAGAGAATCAAATTGCCTATTAGGTAGAGGAGTTCATTCTTGCTCCTGCCTTTGCTGCCTCCCCCCAGAACTCACACTCACATACCTCCTTTCTACCTTCAGAGTCCTATTCCTCTGAAGCATGTGCTCTGTTCTCAGATGGCCAGGTTGACTGGTTACTACTTATCAGCTGTCTGACCTTGAGGAGGGTACTTAACCTCTGTGTTCTTCTGTTTCTTCATCTGTAAAGTGGAGATAATACTAATGCCTACCTCATAGGGTTGTTGTGAGAATTAGCTGGCTGTAAAGTGCTTAGGATAATGTTTGGCCCATAGTAAGTACACCTCAGTAAGTGTTAGTGGGTATTAACATTTGATGCCCCACATCCCTTTCAGAAAGTATTCTGTAACTAATACAACCCTCACGGACCTGAGATTCATATTGCACTTGGTGTTAGGGGCATCTTTTTTTTTCCTTAACATTTACTTGGTCAGTGCCCTTCAGCCAAAGACCATCAAGAACAACCCTGTAGTTAGACAAATGGGGCTTATTACAGTGATGGAGTTACAGTGATGGAGAACCCTCACTATGAGAACTATAGAGTGTCCCAGTAAGAAGGAGTTAGAAAGGACTTAACTCCAGGATTTGGGCTTTGGTTGGGTGATTTGGGGAAGGGTCTAAGGAAGCAGGGTTTCCCTCTAGATTGGATGCTGTCAGAAAGCTGAGGCATTCTAGGATTGAGTGTCTCAATAAATCATCTGTAAGGGGGGGAGACTAGCCCGAGGATAAGCTGTAATTGGCAAAGAAGCATAGTCACTCATTTTGGCTGAGAGAGGGAGTGTTCGGTATTCTCTGGGTGGCACGGTGACCTTAGTTTTTGGTCTGTGCTCAGACAAAATTTTGAAAGTGGCCTTTGTCTCATTTTATTATGGTCTCAGAACACTGTCTCTAAGGTTGGTACTCAGTGAGATAGTTTATGTTCAGTAGGAGAATAACAAGGCTTAGCTGTGAGTGCTAGGTCAGCTTCTAAATGTCGGGGACTGCTCTTTTTTTCTTTCTCAACTTGTTAAATAACTGTTATTTGTGCTGGTTTTCTCCCTCCAGGGACATTGTAAATGAATGTGTTTATTCATTTAACAAAACACCAACTGAGTATCTGTATCTACTACATACCAGGTACTATGCTTAACACAAGATTCAGTGGTAAAAACCAGTGCAGTCCAGGAACGCAAGAGTCTAGGACAAGAAGAGCTTTTAACATTGTTTCAGTCAGCAACTATTTTGCTGGTTTAAATGCCTTCTCCAGCTTCCCCACAAAGAAGTACTCTAGCCTGTGTCTAGTATTCCAGTAACAGGGAACTTCTACCCACACTAGACAATACCAAATGTCAGAAAATTAATTCTTACTTGCCTTCGTTATCTCTCGCCCTGTATGTTCCACCACTTGGTCCTATGTCTGCCCGTTAAAGACACACAGAACAAGTTCCACACCTGTTCCCTGTTGCACCCCTGCATGTAATCAACCCAGGGAAGGTGAAAGTGAACTCTGGATTCTCATGTTTCTGCACTGTACTGACTACTGTTAAGTTATTCACAAAAGAATATTTTATTTCAACAAGTAATTGAATGCCGATTCCGTGTTCTGCGTGGCTTTGCTATGTAGCTCTATTTTGTCTGATTAGAAAATAGAGACTAAGCCGCTAAGAGTTTTCCTAATTAGATCAGTGGGTAGACAAGTAGCTATAATTGAGCCTGAGAGCAACAAACACTAGATGGCAGCATCTTACTTCAGAATTGTCATGACAAACTCCTTGGGAGCTGAATTCGTATCTCTGAATTTTAGAGAACACAGTAAAAGCGCCTCCAGAAATTACCAAGAAATCATTCCCTTGATGCCAGGTGGGACAGTCCCTGGCCAAATCCAGCTGGAAAGGTATTTATCCCATTGATAATAATTGCTGAGAAAAGTTGGCTCCTACCCAGTAGTAGGTATCCCTGGATGGTACAAACAGTTGACACACTTGTCTGCTAACCAAAAGGTAGGTAGTTCAAGTCCAACTAGAGCCGCCTCTAAAGAAAGGCCTGGCAACTGGCTTCCAAAAATCAGCCATTGAAAACTGTATGGAACACAGTTCTACTCTGACACACGTAAGGTCACTATGAGTTGAAATCAACTCAATTGCAACTGTGTTTTTTTTTTTTACTCAGTAGTAGTCTGTTCTAATGTTTTAGAATCTTGCCTGTTGAAAGTTCTTGCTGAATAACCCACCTATATGCTATCATTTAATCTTATTTTCTTTCCTTCCTTCATATAAGGTTTGATTTAATCCAGCAAATAATTTGGGCACTTTCTGAGTCTATAAACACAAAGACAGTGACCCCTTAAACCTTACTACTTCAGGGCAAAAAACCCTAAGTCCCTAATCCTATAACTTCTTTTATGTTCCTGACTCCCCAGCTGTTTGCCTACAGCGCTGTCTCTTGGGTGTGCTTTGCATCTTCTTCATTATGGAATCCTAAAGGTTTTCAACCCATCTTGGCACAGATCAGATAATCAGTTTCTTATAATTGTATAGTTAACACCCCAGAACATGATATGCATATTCTATGCTCTTTACAAAACGTGTCAGAAAAGATGAGTCACCAACTTTGCTTAAAAATGGAACCTATGACATATCAATACTACATGTTTAATAATTTTTAATAATTTTTTAATAATTTATTTTTGTTGTTGAGAATATACACACAGTACACCAATTCAACAATTTCTGCATGTACAATTCAGTGACACTGATCACATTCTTCAAGGTGTGCAACCATTCTCACCCTCCTTTTCCAAGTTGTTCCTCCCTCATTAACATAAACTCACTGCCCCTTAAGTTTCCTAATGTTTTGAGTTGCTGTTATCAATTTGATCCCTTATAGCTAGATCTTAAAAGAGTACAGTGCTCAAGGCAGACATTCTTTATGGTTAAGCTAAACTATTGTTTGATTTTAAGAAGGCTTCAGGAGATATTTTTGGTTTAAGGCTTAATGATTATTTCAGGGCAGTAGTTTCAGGGGTTCATCCAGCCTCTGTGGCGCCAGAAAGTTTGGAGTCCATGAGAATCTGAAATTCTGTTCTGCATTTTCCCGCTTTTAATTGGTTTCTTCTATAGAATCTTTGATCAAAATGTTCAGTAATAGTAGCTGGGCACATACAGTTCTTCTGGTCTCATGGCAAAGGTGGTAGTTGTTAGTGGAGGCAATCAGCCACATTCCATTTTTTCCTCCTATTCCTGACTCTCCTTCTTCCACGGTTGTTCTAGGTGAATAGAGACTAATTGTTGTACCTTGGATGGCTGCTTGCAAGCTTTTAAGACGCTAGGCATTACACAACAAACTAGGAGGTAGAGCAGAAGCAGTAAACATGTTATTAGGCCAATTAACTGGGATGTCCTGTGAAACCATGACCTTAAACTTCCAAACCAAGAAAGCAAATCTCATGAGGTGTTTGATTGTACATAAGCAGCCTCAGCAGCTACTCTTTTTTTGTCATTGTTGTAAATATATCTGTCACACAACTTTGCCAGTTCAATTTTTTATAGGTGTACAACTTACAGCAATAACGTTAATTGGCTGTGCAACCCTACCCGTAATCAATGCGATTTTTCCATCACTGTAAACCAAAAATCAGTACTCCATAAGCAATAAACCATCCCCTTTCTTTCTCCCTCCCATCCCTGGTAACCACTAATAAACTTTGGTCTCTATTCATTTGCCTGTACTTGTCTTTTTTATATAAGTGAGTTCAGACAATATTTGTCCTTTTGTATTGATTGATTTATTTCACTCAGCATAATGTCTTCAAGCTCCATCCATGTTGTAACATGTATCAAGACTTCGTTTCTCTTACTGGTTGAGTAGTATTCCATTGTATGTATGTACCACATTTTGATTATCCATTCATCTGTTAATGGGCATGTAGGTTGTTGTGAATAGTGCTGCAGTGAACATTGGTATACAAGTCTCTTTTTGAGTCTCTGCTTTCAAGTCTTTTGGGTATATACCTAGGAGTGGAATTACTGGGCCATATGGTAGTTCTATTTTTAGTTTTTTGAGGAACCGCCATACTGTTTTCCACAATGGCTATACCATTTTGCATTCCCACCAGCAATAGATAAGGGTTCCAATTTCCCCACGTCCTCAGCAAACTTTATTTTCTGTGTGTGTGTTTTAGTCTTAGCCATCCTAGTTGGAGTGAAAAGTTATCTCATTGTGGTTTTGGTTTGCATCTCTCTGATGGCCGATGACATTGAGCATCTTTTCGTGTGTTTGGTGGCCTTTTGAATGTCCTCTTTGATGAAATGTCTATTCGAGTGCTTTCCCCACTTTATGGTTGGATTATTTGTCTTTTTTTGTTATGTTGTCGAAGTTTTATATTTATTTTGGTTATTATACTCTTATCAGAAGATTTCTGAAGATATTCTCCCACTTGAACGTTTTTTCATTTATTTAAGTCTTCTTTAATCTTTAAGTCTCCTTTAATCTTTTTCAGCAGTGTTTTATCATTTTCACTGTAGAAGTCTTACACATCCATGGTTAAATTTATTCCTAGCTTCTCTTACATACTATTGTAAATGGAATATTTCTCTTTCAGATTTCTGATTGCTGGTGTATAGAAACCCAAGTGATTTTTCTTTGTTGACCTTGTACCCTGCAACTTTGTTAAATTCCTCTGTTAGTTCTAGAAGCTTTCTTGTGGACTCTTGAGATTTTCTATATATAGGATCGTATCATCCACAAATAAAGATAATTTTACTTCTTTTCTTTCAATCTGTATACCTTTTATTTCTTTTTCTTGTCTTATTTTGCTGACTAGGACTTCTAATACAATATTGAATAGAATTGGTGAGAGTGAGCACCCTTGTTTCACCCTTGTCTAGTTCCTGCTTTCAAGGGGAAAGCTCTCAATCTCTTCATTAACTATAATGTAAAGCTCTCAATTTCTTCATCAACTATAATGTTGGCTGTTGGCTTTTCATATGTTCTTTGAATCATATTTGAGGAACTCCCCTTCTATTCCAGTCCTTTTGAGAGTTTTCATCAAGAAACGGTGTTGGATTATATTACATGCTTTTTCTACATCCGTAGAGATTATTATGTGGTTCTTTTCCTTTGTTCTATTGATGTGGTGTATTATGTGATTGATTTTCTAATGTTGAACATTTCTTCATTCCTGGAATTAATCCCACTTGGTCATTGCTTATGATTCTTAATATACTACTGGATTCTGTTTGCTAGTATTTTGTTGACAATTTAATACCCCATGTTTTTGAAATACTTCTCTCAAAGTCTGAGAAGCTGAACTTGGTTCAGTACACATTTTTTAATGGTATAATTTTCATACTGTACCTACAAAATTGAGGTGTTGTCAGATGATAATTTGCCATGGTAGAGGGCAGGAAGAACTAACTGCCTGAGGTCATGTCTCACTGTCAGAGCCATGCATAAACTCCAGACATTGTGATTCCCCGTCCAGCAAGCTGTCTTTTAATGTAACTTTGGTGCAGTGGTTAACAGCTACAGCTGCTAAACAAAAGGTCGGCAGTTTGAATCGACCAGCCGCTCCTTGGAAACCCTATGGGACAGTTCTACTCTGTCCCATAGGGTTGCTATGAGTCGGAATTGACAGCAACGGGTTTTTTTTGTGTATGTGTGCAATGTACCTATGCAAGATCTTAGCCCTGATAACGTTCATTTAAAAACTATGTCTCGTAAGATTAGCATTTTTAAAAGATTATTGTTGTGGGATTAGCATTTTGTGTTTGAAAAGCAGTGTGCTGACTGAAAGACAAGGTTTTAGAGTCAGGTCATCCTAGGTAATGGACCCAGCTTTGCCAATTTCTAGTCATATAGCCTTAGTTGCAAGTTGCCCAACTTCTCTGAACTGCTGTTTCTTTGTGTTTTAATGCTGTTGTGAGAATTGCCTGGGGCTGTATGATTATGTAAAGCACTTTGCACAGTGTCTGACACGTAGTAGTTGTTCAACACTTAGAGGTAATTATTATCACCAGTTGGGTTGCTCCAAAAGGAAGGCTTCTGTAAGGCCATGGTTAAAGGTGCAGATGTTTTGAGAGAAGTCATACTGCAGTGCTATAGTATCAGATCTCACCACTATCCTTCACTATACTTCTTGAAAAATGTAAGGAGCTTGGGGTGCAGGAGGTAAAAACCAAGGCACAGAAGGGTCAAGCAACATAAACAAGAGCAGATCTGTGATTTAGAGTCCTTAACGTCCATTCCCTGGCTTCTAGACAGATCTGTATCTCATCCATTCTAGACAGCCCTTACTGCCTGGGAGGCAAGGCAGGAGTATGGGTAAAGATAGTATGATTTTGGATATCCCTTCCAGTCTGAGGACTTCATGTTGAGGATGTTTTGTACATTTTCATTGTCAACATCAACAATAGCAGTAATAGCATCTAATACTTTTGTTATATCTAGATTATCATAGACTGCAGTTAAGTAACTTGCCATCATTGTTCTGTGAAGCCCTTCAGGGCCAGGCTGTAATTTACTCTTCTCTATTCTTCTGGCAGCACCTAGCCCAATGCCTCGAACATCCACATTTATATTTGTTGGTTTTATGATTAATGACATCAACCCGGAATCCCAACTTGGCAATCACTTCTTCCTGAGCCTCAGTTCCACATCTGCAAAATGAAGAGGTGATCTAAAGATCCCTTCTAGCTCTCGTTTTCTGATACTCAGTTTTCTGCTCCCCATTTACTCTCTCAAAGCTGTCAAAATGAAAATGATATACCAGTTCTGCAGAGTAATCTATGTTTACTGTCCTTCCAGCTTAAGGTCAGACTCAAGCCATAAAATGGAAAAACCAAAAAACCAAACCTGTTGCCATCGAGTCGATTCTGATTCATAGCGATCCTATAGGATGGAGTAGAACTGCCCCATATGGTTTCCAAGAGCACCTGGTGGATTCAAACTGCTGACCTTTTGGTTAGCAGTCGTAGCTCTTAACCACTACGCCACCAGGGTTTCCATAAAATGGAGGGTAGACAGAAAACTATGGAGATTGAGGGTATTTTCAGCACATTCAGAGTTGCATTAGAGAAAACTGGCCTTCTAAGGCCAGATGACCTTTGGGTGTCCAGTCCATTCTAATAAGAGGAATGACGCCACTGGGGGCTGTGAATCTAGAGTGTCACTTTCTAGTGTTCCTGCTGCTGCCTCACAGGTTAGATGACATCCAGAAGCAAGAGACATACTCATAGATATACCTAGATTTTGAGGATCCTCCCACATCTATAGGGCAATACAGCATAAGTTCACATTGGCACAATTCTGACTGCTAAATTGCCCTTGTAGCAGAGATAATATGCTGGGCTTGTAGGAGGCAGCTAGCTGAACCTCATGCCTTCATCTCCTGTGTGAGAAAGTGAATTAGAGAGGGATAGGAGGGGGATAATCTCGAATAAGTTCTAATGCATATAAAAAATCAAATCACAAGTAAAGATTTTTTATTAGCAATAACAATTTACTTGTTACAAACTCTCAGAACTGTTTAGGATCTTTGCTGTTGAAATCTGCTAATCTAGGGAAGAGAACAGTGACTGAAAAACAAGTATGTGGATAATCTAACATGTAGCCAGCTCTACCAGTACATTGCACATTTACTGGTCGGTGGCTGCACGTCCACTTTGGAACCCAAGGAAGGTAAGATCTATCTACATTTTGGACTCATATCACAGTAAAAAAGCCTCAAAAGTATATGACAGTGCTGGCTGGGTACTGCAACAGCATTTGATAAATTCGAATGAAGTATTTTGGATGGAAATAATGAAATCAAATTAACACATGCATTACCCTTTAATTCACTCTCATTTTCTAAAGAAAAAAAATGTGTCAGAAATATGATTTCAGCCATTATAACTGCCAAATGAATTATAAAAGTTGAAATGTTTAATTGTTGCTTTAGTCATTAAATGTTTATTGACCATCCACCATATGACAGCTATAGCTATTCACATGTCCGGCCCTGTGTTAGGATTGAGTTTAAAGATGAGTAAGGTATGGTCTTTGCCTTCCAGAAGCTCTTGGCCTAGTGAGGAGACAGATACGTAAACAAGTAAATGATAATTCCACGTCAAAAGTGCTTGTCAGAGATATGGATTCAGTGTCATGGGAAGCACAAAGAGAGATTAGATGTTCCTGGAGAGTAGATAGGCCTAAATCTTGAAGGGAAATAACCAGGTGACAAAAGTGAGAAAGGACTATCCGATCCATGCAAAGACAGCAGCACGGGACAAATGTGCAGAGCTGGGAAAGAGGTCTGTGTGTCTGAGGAGTAGGCAGCAATGTATGATTGTGTGGAACAGAAGAATTAGACGCGATAAGGCTTGAAAGATAGGTTGGGGCCAGATTGGGAAGGGATTTGTATTCTAAGCTATGGAATTTGGATTTTGTTTGGAGAACTAACCAAAGTTTTTAGGAAGTTGAAGCACAGTTTGCAAGACTGGGTAAGTAGAGATGTCATTAATGGACATTAAGAATATGGAAGACGGCATTTTTGAGAGTGGGGTGGGCATTAATGCTTCATATATGGAAGAAGCTGGTCTACAGTAGGGAAAGATGGAAACTAGGCATATAGAGAGAAGCAGATATAAGAGAGAGAGTTCTGGTGGCCTTCCAGTCCTTAATTCAGGCATCCCTGAAGCTAACTGAATCCCTGCCCATCCCGCAGTTTGGTTAACATGAACCAATAAATTACCCTTTTTGCCTAAGCTAGCTAATGTTGAGTTTCTGACACTTGCAACCAAGAGTTCTGATTAATGAACACAGGATAATAATTAACTCTGATTTTGATATATTAGGTTTGAAAACACTTCTCTAGAAGGTAGTGAAGCTCAAGGAAAGGTCAAGACTAGAGAGAGAGATTTGAAAATTATCTTTGGATAAGTGGTTGTTAGAGCAGTGGAAGTGGCTGAGCTCACCTAAGGTAAGTGTATAAAGTGACAAGAAGATAAAGTGATGGAACCTTAAGAATGCCAATATCCAAGAGTGTACAGAGGAGGAACCAGCTGTTTCACCCTCAGGCTGTTTCTGATTTTAGCCACTTCTTCCAATCTCATGGTCCTCTGTTGGAGCAGGCAGTGGGAGAGGTTAAAGTCCATTAGGGTGTCACTAGCTTTTGGTTGCTTGCTTGTTTGTTTTTGACAGCTCTAGGCCATATCTTCTGAAATCTGCCTCCTATAGCTTTCAGGTATTGGAGTAGCTCTAATTCTTCTTTCCCAGACTGCTCTTTTCTATATTTGAAGTCTGAAGTCTGATCTCATAACCATAGGCCTTCTCTTCTTCAGGATTAAATTACTTGCTTCTTTCAGCCATTCGTCATCTGATACGTAACAAATTTTATTGAACTCTTCTAAATGTCTATCCTTGTTGTTTGTGAAGAGTAGTATGTGGAATAGACAAAATATTCTAGATATAATGGGACTATCACAGAGTACAGTGGAACTAATGCCTCGCTGATCTGAACACCATACTGGTTACACTGTTGGAAAATAATGCACTTGTGAACATCAAAAAAATCCTAGGTCTTTCTTTTTTTCCAGAAATTGCTGGGAAACAAGACAAATAGAACCTATAATTGTATGACTGTGTTATTTGAGCCTAAATAAAGGCCTTTTACATTTATTCCTGTTAAATTATTTTTAATATAGAAGGATATCATTGTAGTATTATTTATAAGAGTACATGATTAGATAACAACTTACCTGGCCAAAAATAAGGGGCTGTTAAATATACTGCATACATAAGAAGGACTGTCATGTGCCTGTGAAAATGATCTTTCTGAAGAATATGTAATGACATGGGAAATTGATTATGGTATAATGTTAAGGAAAAAATACAGGGTTTAAACCATATGTAACGAGATTGTTAAAGTCCTACCTGGGAAAGGGACTGAGGCTCCAGGGAAGGGGAGGGGGTTTTCCTGCTAATTTTTATATTATTGGAATTAATCCACTGTTCCAGCTTGAAAAAATTTAAGCCTCAAGTGACAATATTGAAGGATTCTATGGGCAAAATATTGAACGATGCAGGAAGTATCAAAAGAAGATGGAAGGAATACATAGGGTCACTGTGCCAAAAAGAATTGGGTCAATGTTCAACCATTTCAGGAGGCTGTATATGATCAAGAACCGATGGTACTGAAGGAAGAAGTCCAAGCTGCACTAAAGGCATTGGGAAAAAACAAAGCTCCAGGAATTAACGGAATACCAATTGAGATGTTTCAACAAATGGATGCAACACTGGAAGCTCTTAATCGTCTGTGCCAAGAAATTTGGAAGACAGCTACCTGGCCAGCCAACTGGAAGAGATCCATATTTGTGCCCATTCCAAAGAAAGATGATCCAATGGATACTGAAATTATCTAACAATATCATTATTATCACATGCAAATAAAATTTTGCTTAAGATCATTCAAAAATGGTTGCAGCAGTACATCGACGGGGAACTGCCAGAAATCCAAGCTGGATTCAGAAGAGAATGTGAAATAAGGGATATGCTAATTTCAAATGGATATCAGCTGAAAGCAGAGAATACAAAAAAGAAGTTTACCTGTGTTTTATTGATTACCCAGAGGCATTCAACTGTGTGCATCATAACAAATTATAGATAAAACTGCGAAGAATAGGAATCCCATAACACTTAATTGTGCTCATAAGGAACCTGTACATAGACCATGAAGCAGTCATTAGAACAGAACAAGGGGATAACACATGGTTTAAAGTCAGGAAAGGTGTGTGTCAGGGTTGTATCCTTTCACCATACTTATTCAATCTGTATGCTGAGCAAATAATCAGAGAAGCTGGACTATAGGAAGAAGAACGTAGCATCAAGATTGGAGGAAGACTCATAAATAACCTGCGATATGCAGATGACACAGCCTTGTTTGCTGAAAGTGAAGAGGACTTGAAGCACTTACTGATGAAAATCAAATCTACAGCCTTCAGTGTGGATTATACCTTAACATAAAGAGAACAATAATCCTCACAACTGGACCAGTAAGCAACGTTGTGATAAAAGGAGAAAATATTGGAAGTTGTCAAGGATTTCATTTTACTTGGATCGACAGTCACTGCCCATGGAAGCAGCAGTCAAGAAATCAAAGGACATATTGCACTGGGAAGATCTGCAAAAGACTTCTTTCAAGTGTTCAAAAGCAAAGATGTCACTTTGAGGACTAAGATGTGCCTGACCCAAGCCATGATATTTTCTTTCTTTTTTTTTTTTTCAATTTCCTCTCATATTTATTATTATGATTATTTTTTTATTGTACTTCAGGTGAACGCTTACAGAACAAATAGTTTCTTATGAAACAGTAGTACACATTGTTTTATGACATTGGTTAA
>NW_004444017.1:1575812-1607372 GCF_000243295.1 Trichechus manatus latirostris
ATTGTTGTATTCTCTGTTCATCTTAGTTTTTCGGATCTTTGCTGTGGAGGGACGGCGTGGTGCTTCTGCCTAGAGCGCCATTTTGCCGGAACCTCCAAGCCATATTTTCAATCACCTCATATGCATGGGAAAGCTGGACAATGAATAAGGAAGACTGAAGAAGAGGTGATGGCTTTGAATTATGGTGTTGGCAAGGAATATTGAATGTACCACGTACTTCCAGAAGAATGAACAAATCTGTATTGGAACAAGTACGGCCAGAATGCTCCTTAGAACTGAGGATGGCAAGACTTCGTCTCATATGCTTTGGATGGGTTATCAGGAGGGACTAGTCCCTGGAGAAGGACATCGTGCTTGGTAAGGTAGAGGGTCAGTGAAAAAGAGTAAAACTCTCATGAGATGGATTGACACAGTGGCTGCAACAGTGGTCTCAAACATAGCAAGACTGTGAGGATTGCACAGGACTGGACAGTGTTCCCTAAGTGACAGATTATCTGGATGGGAGCAAACTTCCTTTGCCCTCTAAAACAGGTTTTAGAATGAACCTCTGTCGGTTTTAATAGTGATGAACTGTTCCCCAGGATGCATCTTAGTCTGTTTATTGTCCTTGGGAGAAAATCCCTGACCATTGTGCAGCTGCCTACCTCAAGACTTGTCCATAGCCAAAGGCTACTTCCATTGTCTTCCATTTCACTGAACTCCCATAGGAACTCGTTTACCATGAAAATGAAGTACAGTGTCTGCATCCTATTTTCTAAGTCACCCCATGATGGGTAATTGTATCCAGAGCTCAGAAGGAACTTATTAACAGTCTTCAACCCTCTAAAGAGTTGTTATGCAGAAGATGGTGGCCAGCTGCTCTCCTTCTTTTCTGAAAACAGACCAGAGGGACTGGACTTAAACTATAGCAAAGATGTTTCAGCTAGACATTAAGAAGAATTGCCTTTTATGATTTGAGACACAGAATTGGTGACCAAGGGCAGCTAATGCAATTGCTTGCTTTGGGGATCTTTAACAACAGGAAGAACAAGCAGATGGACTAGGCAACCTTCCAGGGTAGTTGTGATACAGTGACCACCCTTGGTTGATCTCCCTCCAGGCACACATGAGCTTGTCCTTAAAACTGCTCTCTCATGAGACTTATCCCAAGGAGGTTCATACCTTGTCTCTCCCAGTAGACTCTGACAATGTTTAGGGCATGACAATGTCTAGCATGGTGCCTTGTACATAGCAGACACTCAAGAAGGATTTTTGGAGTGAATGAATTAAATTAGGTGAAATTTGTTTTTGGAATTCCTCAATTTCTCACCTTTTTTATCCTCTTCCTCCTTTCACTACCCTTTCCATCCCAGGTTATTTCCAAAATCTCTTACAGCTCAGAAATTTTAGTAGTCTGGGTTTACTCATGTTGTGACTACACCATTTCACCTTTCTTTGGAAGCACAGATCTTATAAGTCAGACCTGAATGGAGATTCATTAATAACTACCAATTATATACATTATTTCAATTAATCCTCACAACTCTGTGGACTCGGCATAATCATCACAATTATACAGATAAGCAAATTAAAGCTTAGAAAGATTGTGACATGTCTACCATCAAACAGGTAGTAAGGATGTAAATCCATGTATGTCTGACTCCAAAGCCCAGCATTTAAACACACTGCCATAGTGAATTGTCTAATCCAGGAGTAAACAAAAAAAAAAAATTTTTTTTAAAAGATTACAAGCAGGGGAGCCCAAAGGCATGAGTCTGTTTTGATGGTATAGCAAACCCTGTTCACCAGGAATTTCACCAGGGATGACGGAGACATAAGTTTAACTGTATGAGGAATTGAATACCTGACTGCTGAAGCCTACCTGCCACTACCCTAACCACTATTTGTTTTTGTTGTTGGGTGACATTGAGTTGATTCTGACTCATCACGACCCCATGTGACAGAGTAGAACTGCTCCATAGGGTTTTCTTGGCTATAATCTTTACAGAAGCAGATTGTCAGGTCTTTCTCCCACAGAGCCACTGGGTGGATTCAAACTGGCAACCTTTTGGTTAACAGCTGAGCACTTAACCTTTCGTGCCACCAGGGAGTGCTTGCAAAAAGCAGGCAGTTCCCCAGTTTGTCTACTGAGATGGGGAATTGCCAGGTGGCAGAAGCTATAGAGGTGCATAGGGCCCTGATATTCAAGCTGATGTTACTGCTTTGCAATCTTGAGACTCTGGCATTTCATCCATCTGCAGAGGTAATTTTCATCCCTCCCTTTTTGGCATCTGAACCACTGGAAATAGGGTCTCTCTGTCAATAGTGCAGTTTGACAGTTGGTTTTCCACATTGCATTTTGTTCTCATCTTGGATTGTTAACCCACCATGGAGGAACTTTTGATCAGGCTTGGATTGAGAGGATCAAGGCTGTGGTGTATTTAGCTCTTATATCAGAAATAGCAAATACTGACACTTGTAGTGCACATTTCTGTCCTCGTGCATTGAGTTTTTCCAGAGACCCTCCTGCTTTTCAACCAAAGATGTTTATCTGGCCAGACTCCTTTTTAAAGAAAGTTATGAATTCCCTGCCTGCAATTACAGTGTAATTCATTGGGAAAATGTGGTTTAATTTGTACATCATTTTTCTTGGACTGAATAAATCGTCCTAAAGCAATCTTGAGGTTTTGTTATTACACAGCCCGAGAAGACTGTCCAAATATCATTTAGAGTGGGAACTGGTCTGTTCTACAGGCAGGCTGAAAAGGGAATGCAGGTTTGTTTTCAGTGGTACTTGATTTCCAATCATTACTATCCTTCATTCTTAAGAGATGGTATGTTTACCAGACACCTTCCATTTTCAGTTAAGGCAGGAGGAACTGGAAACTTGGAGCCATCATTTTGAAAGGCTAACAAACTCTAGGAATACACCTGCTAGACATTTTAATTCTTTGAGGATACAGACTATGATATATGTTTGTATCAAAGGTAATATGACATAATGATTAGGAATATAGACTCTGAAGCCAGACAACCTGGGTTCAATCCTGCCTCTAGTACTAGCTGGCTGTGTGACTTCTCTGTGCTTCAGTTTCCTCATCAGTAAAGTAGTACCTGTGTCCTAGGGCTGTGGTGATGGTTAAATGGGTAAAATGCTTCGAACATAGCCTGGAATGCAGAAAGTACCATGTATCTAACACAGTGCCTGGCACCTAGTAGGCTCAATAAATGCTTGTGAATGAATGGCGACATTCCATTCCTCATTTGCAGTCCCTTCAGTAGTATCATTGCCACTAGATCAAAAAGGCAGGATACATTTCTGGAAAGAAAGGTTGTGAATAGTTGGAACGGCTGGGAGTGAAATATTTTCTTTGGGGTTCTTATAACAATACTGACTCTCCTTAGCTAGATTCCTGTATATATTCATGCATATTAACAAGGAGCTAGAGGTTTTGGGGAAGAAAGGGGTACAGTGAGTTCTTCAAACTAGAGAAAGAGTTGTCTTCTGCTCATGTGTGCATTATGTTAGTCTAGATTGTAAGCAAGCCACTGAGTTCCACTAGAGGGCACAGCTAATTTTTGGCTTGTTGGTCAGCACTGAGATCGTCATATCCTGAGCCAATGAATGTTTAAACCTTCCCAGTAGGTTTGCTGGCTGCACCCATGTCCAGAAAGCCTTCCATATGACTCTCCCAAGTATGGTTCTTAGTCTCTATTGTATTTTTACCTCCTGGAGCCTGCTTCTTACACTACCAGTTTTCCCTCTTCCTATCCTTCTTCACCTTCTTTCATGTGGCCCAAAGCCTCTGGTTAAGAGTTATGTAATTTATCAATCTACAATATTTAGATCTGTGATCCATCAGAAGGAATTTGTCTGGTGGCCTCCTAATCATTATAGCTGTGGCAGATCCATTTAGCTTCAGTATGTCTTTAATGTATGTGTGTATGAATATATACATACATGTTCACATATACACACGTGTGTATAGTTTTACCAATCACAGACATACATACTTTAAAAAATATGGTGTTTGTACTCATGTTGCCCTAAACTATAAAATGCCTTGCTCTCCTTTGCCTGAGGCTTCCTGCTTCCTTTTTCCCTCTACCTTTCCATGGTTATAATCTCCAGAACATTCACTTTACACCAAATGTTAGATGTAGTTCAAGACTTGGAAGTGAAAAAAAAGAAAAGGAATATTTCCTTTAACAAATTATGTGTTGGACACTGTTAGAGAAGGTAAGATACAAAGTTGAGAAGCACTGTCTCTCTTGTTTTGCTAGCATGAGAATATATTTTTCAGAAAAGATTCACTCTACCAACAGGTGAGCTTGTAATTCCTCCAAGTATGTTAGCTGACCATATTTTATACATACCTCAGTCTTGATACTTACTGAGTAGTATATTTACTGAGTAGTATATTGTCCCTTATCTCTTCACAAGTCCTCCCTGCATTCCCCATCCTTCAGATTCTTAAGTTCTTCAAGGAGAGAGATGGTGCTTCTCAACTTTGTATCCCACCTTCTGTAACCATACCCCACGTATAATTTGTTGAATGAAATAGGAATGTTCATTTACTTGAGTGTGTATGTGTGTGTGTCTGTGTGTGGTTTGCAAGGAAAAGAAGCTCATTGTAGCTATTTCCAGGAAGGTTTATTGGAGGATTCCATGAGAACTGGATTTCAGCAGTTCTAAGACAAGCTGTCTTCATTCTGCAAGAGAAGCCTGCTGCTGTAGCAGAATGCTGCCACAATACCTGCATGCCAGCCCACTTGCCACGGAATGGGAAACAGAAAGCAGGAAAAGGAGAAAGTTCTTTCTTCCTCTCTCAGCCTTGAAGTGTCCCTCAGACACTCCCATTGTCAGAGTCTGACATTGAGCCAGGTGGCAAAAGAGAAATATGGTCTGTAGAGTCTGGCTCCAGTATTACAAAGCAAGACAAGGTGGGTTTGGGGCTGAAAACCAAAAAATAATAACTGGCACAAATGGAAGGTAGATTTTTCATCACTAAGGTGGAAAGAAACCCAAAACATCATCAGCTGAAAGGAAAATAGGTTGACTAAGAGAGGTATTTGCACCTAAAAAACTGAAGGTTTGCATGAAAACATCTCTTGGAGTAGAGCTGTGAAATGCAGCCTGTTGCCAAGGTATTGAATAAGGAAGACAAGGAGTTATAAAGCCTACTATGGGAAAATATGTGGAATGTGGAGTGGTTTTCAACTGGGCATATGCCCAGTACAGAGTTAATATAGTTGAGAAATGCAGCCTATAAGAAGTTGGGTCCAAAACAAAAAAAATCAAGCATGAGAGATTAGGTCACTCTTTAAGGAACCTCCTCAGTTATACTTTCAAAAGGTTAGTGATAAACATTTACTACACAAAACAGCATTTGCCCCCTGAACTCTAGACATTTCTGGAGCGTCTAGGACTGATGTTTGCAGAGGCAGGAGATAGACTTGATGAACTGTGAAGATCCATTCGCTGCCAGAGGAGGCTAAGTCTAAGAGAATGATAAATAGAGACAGCTCTCTCAATGTGAGGGAGAATCAGTCAGGCATCTGGTCTGTTACCTTTAGTTGTGAGATAGTAGCCATTCTCTACAGTCAGCAGTTACTTCTTCTGTAGAACCTTGACTTTCCTGCCTCCATAGCAGCTTCTCTAATTGCAGAGTGCCCTTTCTGATTTACTCTCTAGACAATCATGTCCGTGCTGGAAACTGCTGACTCTCAGCCTTGCTGGCCAGATTGAACACATCACTCTTTGGAATGCTAATGTTGCCAAGGTCAGCCCAAGACGCATTCTTCTATATGGGAAGCATGCTTCACCCTCCTGCCGACCTTCACAGTGGTGTCTCTTAGTATTTATGGAACAGCTACCCACCCCTCAGCCTGCACCTGGTCACACTGATTTGCTTGGGCTGTGAGTCATTCTGTAGGCATGAAAATTACTCCCACCTACAACCCATAGCTTTGCATCCATTCTCTTTTAAATTTGAGATCAGGGCCGTATGCTACTCCCTTTTCAAATATCTTAAGTGTGATTTGATCCCTAGGTGGCACAAATGGTTTCCTCTCATCTGCTAACCTAAAGGTTGTTGGTTCAAACCCATCCAGTGGTACTGTGGAAAAAAGGCTTAGCAATCTGCTTCCATTAAGATTACAGCCAAGAAAATCCTATGGAGCTCATTTCTAGTCTGTAACACATGGGATCACCATGAGCTGGAATTGACTCAATGGCAACTAATAACAAGTGTGCTATAGAGATTTTTGTATTTCTAATACTTCCTTGAGAGATTATATAGTATAGTAAAGCAGGGACCAGACTGCTTGCATTGAAATACCAGGTATGTGAACTTAGGTGAGATTTTTAACTCCTCTGTGCCTCATTTCCTCATCTATAAAGTGTCTGTTTCAAAAGATTATTGTGAGAATTAATGTGTATGTAAGAGGCTTAGAATATAGTTAACTTCTGTGGGAATTGTCCCCACAACCTAAACAATTAGAAAACAGAAAAACAGAGTGCAGAACTGATCCGTGAGAGAAGGGAAACAGGCTAGGTGAGCCCTGTGATAGCCCCAACTTACTGACTGTAGGCAGTTTCCAGGCTGCAATCCGGGCAAGGGAGACCAAGTCAGCTAGACTCTTTAGTGCAAAGTACTGAAGAAGAGGGAATTGACAGATCAGGAACTCCAGACAGCTGCAGAGAGGTTCCCTCAAGTCTTTGGCTGAGTATTGATCTGCATTTTCATGGGATGAAACTTCACAAGGCTGAGGCAATAATTACCAGAAACCAGTGGGCCAAGCAAGTCCCAGAGCTCACACAAGGCTGGGAATAGTTCTATTCCCACTGACCAAAATGCAGATACTTCATAATACACAAGCCATTGGACGAAGTCCTTAGAAGGCTCATGCCTTTATAGTGGGAATCTGCTCTGGACTCACTCTATAAAGCTTAAAAATAAGCCTCGAAAGGAATAAGTTTAACTATTAGTAACTTAACCATGTGCTAGGGCAAAATTCAACATTCTTTAAAGGAATAGAACATAATTCAGTGCTTGAAATAAAATTCACAGTGTCTGTCATCCAATAAAAAATTATCAAGTATAGAAAGAAACAAACATATGACCCATAGCCAGGAGAAAACCCAGTCAACAGAAATAGATCCAAAAAATGAGAGAGCTGATGGAATTAACAGAGAAGGATCTTAGAACAACTCTTATAAATATGCTAAAAGATATAAAGAAAACATAAACATAGTGAAGCGAGAAATGGAATATGGAACACAGACCCAAATAGAACTTCTAGAGGTGAAAAATATAATATCTGAAATGAAAAATACACTGGATGGGATTAAATGTAGATTAGAAACTACAGAAGAAAAAAAAATAAATTTGAAGGCACAGTAATAGAAATTATCCACATTGAAACATACAGAGAAAAAGACTTTAGAAAAAGATCAAAGAATAGAGCCTCTATTCTAACTATTGGACAATATCAAACAGTCTAAACTATGTACAATTATTATCCAAGAAGAGAAATGAGAGAAAACAATATTTGAAGAACTAACGGCCAAAAAAATTCCACTATAAATCCACAGAGCCAAGAATCCAACAAACCTCAATCTATGTAAACCTAAGGAAAATTGCACCAAGGTACACCATAATCAAATTTCTGAAAACAAGTGATAAAAAGAAAAATCTTAGAGCAGGCAGGGGGGCAAAAAGACACATTAGGTGCAGCAGGACAAAGAAAGGATAACATCAGACTTCTTGTCAAAAATTACTCAAGCCAGAAGGCAATGCAACATCTTTGAAGTGCGAAAGAAGAAAAGGAAAGAAAAAAAAAAAAAGTCACTCTAGATTTATATAGCCAGGGAAAATAACTTTCAAAAATGAAGGTAAAATAAAGGTTTTTTTCCAGATGAAAATAAGCCATAAGAATCCATCACCAGCAGACGTGCAATAAAAGAAATCTTAAATGAAGTTCTTCAGGCAAAAGGAAAATGATGACAAATGGAAATGTGGACTTAGAAAAAGAAGTGAAGAATGCTGAAGATGGTATATATGTGGGTAAATAAACAAGGCATCTTTTCTCATTTAAGAAAAACCTCTTTAAAAGCAAACTGATTGTTGAAAACAATGTGGAGTTTATAAAATATGTAGCTGTAAAGTACGTGACAACAATAACAAAAGGAAAGAAGGGGAAATGGAAATTAATGTATTTTTCTTACACTGCAGGTGAATAAGTTTATAATGTGAAGGAAGATTAAGATAAATATTGCACACCCTAGAGCAACTCTAAAAAAATAAGAGGTATAGTTAATAATCCAATGATGGAAATGAAATTATAAAAATTATTTAATTAACTGAAAGAAAGCAAGAAAAGAGAAAAAGAACAAAGAACAGAGGACAGATAGAAAACATGGAGCAAGATGGTAAATTTAAACCCCAAAATAGCTATAAGTAAATAAAATGTAAATGTCTAAACAATCCAATTAAAAGGCAGATTGACAGATTGGATATAAAAGGAAGATCCAACTATATGCTGTATTCAAGAAACCTACTTTATGTATGAAGATACAGATAGGTTACAAGTATAAGAATAGGAAAAGATATGCCATGCAAGCACTAATACAAGAAAGCTATACTAATAATAGACAAAGTAGATCCCAGAACAAGGATTATTATCAGAGGTAGAGGGGCATTTCATAATGATAAAGGATGAATTCATCAAGAACACAAAATATCCTAAATGTATGTGTACCTAATAACTGAGGTTCAAAAAACATGAAGCAATATCTGATAGAACTTAAGATTTCTTTTAGTGCAGGTCTGCTGGATTCTTATGGCTTATTTTCATCTGAAAAAAACCTTTATTTTACCTTCATTTTTGAAAGATATTTTCCCTGGCTATATAAATCTAGAGTGACTTTTTTTTTTCTTCCTTTTCTTCTTTCGCACTTCAAAGATGTTGCTTTGCCTTCTGGCTTGAGTAATTTTTGACAAGAACTGCGAGGAGAATTAGGCAAATACAAAACTGTAGTTGGAAATTTAAACACTTCTCTCTCAATAACTGGAGGAGTAGTGCAATTAGAAAAGTAACCAATAAGGCTACAGAAGACCTGAAGAACATTATCAACTAGCATGACCTAACTGATGTTTATAGAACGTTCTATCCAACAAGAGCATATTACACATTTTCTTTAAGTCCACATGGACCATTCACCAAGATAAATTGTATTCTGGGCACTAAAATTAGCATCATTGAATTTAAAAGAATTGAAATCATAGTAGTATGTTCTCTGGCCACAATAGAAATAAATATATATAGAAATAAATTAGAAATAAATATATATATCAGGGAAATCCCCAAATAGTTGGGAATTAGACAACACACTTCTAAATAACCCATTGTCAAAGAAGGAATCAGCGCAGAAAATACTTTGAACTGAATGAAAATGAAAACACACACATTAAAATTTATGAGATAACAGCTAAAACAGTGCTTAGAGGAACATTTATAGCATTGAATGATAGAAAATAAAAAAGGCCTTAAATTAATAATCTAATTTTTTACCTTATGAAACTAAAGAAAGAAGAGCATATTAAATCTGATATAAGCAGAAGGAAAGAAAGAAAAGTATAAATCAATTATATAGAAAACAGAAAAGCAATAGAGAAAAATCAATGAAACTAAGAACAGTTTCTTTAAACACATCAGTAAAATTGATAAATCTCTAATCAGCCTGATCATGACAAAAAAATGAAAGAAGACACCAATCACCAATATCAGGAACGAAAGAGAGTAAATCACTACAGATTCTACAGATACTAAAGTAATAATCAAGGAATATTATGAACAATCTTATGCCAATAAATTCAACAACTTAAATAAGACGAAAAATTACTTGGAAAACACTAACAAAGCTCATTCAAGAAGAAATAGATAAAATTAAATATCCTGTATTATTTTAAAATTTGAGTCTGTAATTTAAAACCTTCCCAAAAGAAAACTTCAGGCCTAGATGGCTTCACCAAATATTTAAGGAAGAAATAATACCAATCCTACACCAATCCTTTCATAAAGTAGAAGAGAAGGGAATGCTTCCTAACTCATTTTATGAGGCCAGCATTACTCTGATACCAAAACCAGACAGTTATTACTAAAAAATTACAGACCAATGCCTCTCATGAACACAGACACAAAAATACATTACAAAATATTAGCAAATTGTATCCATCAACACATAAAAAGAACAATATATCATGACAAAAAGGGCTTTATCCCAGGAATGGAATGTTACTCTAACCTTTGAAAATCAAACAATGTAATTCAGTATATTAATAGACAAAAAAAGAAACAACATATGATCAGAAAAAGGATTTGAGAGTAAAAAAAACTCCTTCATGATAAAAACTCTCAGCAAATTAGGAATAGAATGGAACTTCTTCAAGGGAATCTGAGAAATCAACAGCTAACATCATGCTTATCCACTGACATGTGGGTCCTCTGAACAATTGCTTACTTTCTCTGTAAGATTGGAAAGAAGGCAGGGATGTCTGCTCTCACCACTTCTACTCAGCATTATATGGAGCACCTTGGAAATGCAGTAAGGTAGGAAAAAGAAAAGGAATACAAATTGGAAAGGAAGAAATAAAATGGTCTCTATTTACTGTCAGCGTGATACTGTATGTAGAAAAAGAATCCTTCAAGAAATGAATAGAACTAATTAGAGTTTAGTAAGGTTGCATGATACAAGAACAATACATAAAAATCAATTGCATTTATATATTCTATTGTCATTAGGTGCCATTAAGTCAGCTCTGACTCATGGCAACCATATGTAAAAGAGAACCAACATTGCCCTATCCTGCATCATCCTCACAATTGTTGCTATGTTTGAGCCCATTGTTGCAGCCACTGTGTCAGTCCATCTCATTGAGTGTCTCCCTCTTTTTCACTGACCCTCTACTTTACTAAGCATGATGTCCTTCTCTAGCAATTTGTCCCTCCTGATGACATGTCCGAAGTAAATGAGGTGAAGTTTCGCCATCCTCACTTCTAAGGAGCATTCTGAATCTATTTTCTCCAAAACTGCTTTGTTCATTCTTCTGGAAGTCCATGGTATATTCAAAATTCTTCACCAACACCACAATTCGAATATGTCAATTCTTTTTTCGTTTTCCTTCTTTATTGTCCAACTTTTGCATGCATATGAGACGACTGAAAATACCATGGCTTGGGGCAGGCGCACCTTAGTCATAAAGTAAGGTGTTTGATTTTTAAGAATTTAAAGAAGTCTTTTGCTGCAGGTTGTAATGAATAATTGTAAATTGGAATAAAAGACAAAATACCCTCTATAATAGCTTCAAAAACATGAAATATTTAGGAGTAAATTCACCAAAATATGTGCAAGACCTGTACACCAAAACTATATGCTTATGGATCAGAAGACTCAATATTGTTAAGTTAGCCTCAAATTGTCCTATAGATTCAAAGGTCCTAAAATAGCCAAGACAATTTTGTAAAAGAACATTTGAAGGGCTTGCACTACCTGATTTAAAGACTTACTATAAACCACAGTAATCAAGGCAGTGTGGTATTGGAATAAAGATAAACAAGAGAAATAGACCCATCATTTATGACTGATTGATTTTTGTCAAAGGTGCCAAGACACTTCAATGAGGGAAAGGTTAGTCTTTTTTAACAATAGTGTTGAATGAAACGGATAGCCATAAAGTAAAAAAAACCTCAACTGTCACCTTATGTCACCCCATACACACAGATTAACTCAAAATAGATCAGCAATCCCTCTACTATGTTATTTATCCAAGAGAAATGAAAACATATGTCTACACAAAGACTTGTATATGAATTTTCTTAGCAGCTTTGTTCATAATAGCTCCAAACTGGAAATAACCAAGTGCCCATCCATTGGTGAATGGCTAATCCAATTGTAGTATATTTGTTCATTGGAATAATACCCAGCAACAGAAAGGAACCGACTACTGATACACATAACAACATGGATGAATTTGGAAACATTATGATAAGTTAAATCAGACACAGAGACTACACAGTATATGATGCCATTTATATGAAATTCTAGAAAAGGCCAAACTATAATGATAAAAAGCAGACCAGTAGTACCTGGGGCCATGGATAGCAGGAGGGGATTGACTGCAAAGGAGCGTGAGGGAGGTTTTCGGGGTGATGGAAATGTTCTATATTGTTTGTAGTAGTGGTTTCAGGGTGTATATATTTGTCAAAATTCCATCAAATTATAATCTTAAAATGGATAATGGATAAATAGTGAAACATCATTCAGCAATAAAAAGGTGCCAACTGCTGATATATGTAACAACATGGGTGAATCTCACAGTCATTATCCTGAGTGAAAGCCAGACACACAAGAGTAATGCTGTTATTACTCCATTTATTTGAAGTTTTAGAATAGGGGAAAATAATCTATGGTGGAAAAAAATCAGAGACATACTTGCATCTGAAGAGGGGGCTGGGGAATATTGACTGGGAAGACGCCTGAGGTAACTTTCTGCAGTGGTGGTAGTAATCTATATTTTGATGGGAGTGTAGGTTACACAGGTGCGTGCATTTGTCAAAACTCATCGAACTGTAGGCCAAATATGTTAATTTCATTATATGTAAATTACACCTCAACAAAAATTTTTTTAAAATAGAAAAGATGCTTTCCCATGCATCGTTTTATTTCTTCCCCCTAACAACCTGAGAGAAAGGAATGCAGGGAAAATCCCCCATTTCACATTTGAGAAATCCAGTGCTCAAAACAGTTCCATAATTTGTCTGAGATCACACATCTAGGATAAGAATCCAGGCTTTTGACTCCAGTCCACTCATCTTTCTATTACATGTGTTATTTAGTGGTTTTAGCTGGACCCTGGAACACACTAGAGAGAGGTCAGTCATTTATAAATAAGTAAATGGAATATAATGCTCCAAGCCAAACCCAAACTGTATGTTTTCTGAAACAACAGAACTCAAAAACAGGAATATCAAAATATCCTCTGAATTGAAGTGATATTTCACATGGGCACAGGATAGTGTTTAAATTACAATCTACATTCCATCATTTTCTCCACCCTTTGTTAAATAGTAAAACAAAACCATTCAAACAATTTAAAAAAAAGCCAAACCTGTTGCTGTTGAGTCTATTCTGACTCATGGCGATCCTGTGTGATACAGTAGAACGGCTCCATGGGGTTTTCTTGGCTGTGATATTTACATAAGTATATCACCAGGCCTTTCTTCTCCAACGCCATTGGCTGGGTTCAAATCACCAACCCATAAGTTAGTAGTCTAGCACCAGCTGTTTGCACCACCCAGGGGCACAGACCAGCAGTTGCTGATTGGCAATTTGAACTTGATCAGCAGAGTAGCTGATTGCTGCTGTTACCCACATGGTCTTGTTATGAAGTTCAAACACATGTGAGGCTGATTTGTCTGAGACATCCGTCACCCCCATTCCTGCCAGACAGTGCAGGACCTCCTTTCTTCCTAGCAGATGATAGTGTAGTCTTGGTAGAAGCGATTGATTTCCGTAGCCAGAAAAACATTATTTCATCACTGGTAAGAAAGGAGCTGGAACCTACTAGTAAGTTTTCAAGATCCAGTTGTGTGAAGTCACAAATATTAAGGGCTTTACTGTCAAAGGGGAATAGCAAATTAGACTTTATAAATTAAAAGACCAAGTGACTCAATGGTTTTTATTCTGATTTTCCTATAAAGTATTTGAGAAATACTTCTTCCTGGGAACAGATTTCTAGATATTGTTACTATTAATTAGCTTAAAATGGTTACTTTGGTATAGTGAGTTCCAGCTTTGCCTGGTTAACCCATTGCTGTGGAGTCAATTCCAGCTCATAGCGACCTATAGGACAGAGTAGAACTGCCCCACAGAGTTTCCAAAGAGCACCTGGTGGATTTGAACTGCCAACCTTTTGGTTAGCAGCTATAGCACTTAACCACTACACCACCAGGGCTTCCTTGTCCAGTTAGTGGTTTATATTTCTGGAAAAACTTCCAATTGGGTCTATTCCTGCATCTTTTCACCTCTAGATGGCGCTCTTCTCATTCCATCTCAGATTTCATAGTTTCCAAAAAATGCCAGGGAAAAAGATGGTACCGACACTAGTCTCATGTACTCTTCTTTTTGTGAATGTTCTCACATGAAGTGATTCCTTCCTTCTTTCTTTCTCTCCTTTCTTACTTCTTTTCTTCCTCCCTTCCTTCCTTCATCTTGTCCAGCAAATGTTGAGCACCTACTATGTGCCAGGCATTTAAAATACAAAGTTAGTTATGACATAATCCTTCTTAAACTGCACCTAATAACAGAGATAGGTGTGTACCCCGATAGTGATAGCACAGTTTTAAAGTGCTGTAATAAAGGGGGTGAGGAAGATGAACCTCAAAAGGGAAGTTAGGTCCAGATTGTGAAGGGGCTTGTATACATGCTGAGGGGTTTAGACTTTCCTGAAAGGGCAATAGAGAACCTCAAGTGTTTTCAGCAGGGAGGAGACATGATCAGATCTGAGTGTTGGGGAGATTACTGGCTTCATTGTGAAGGATGGATTAGAACTGTGAAGACTAGCGCCTCTTTTGCCAGCTCTCCCTCCTTTTCCTGATTTCTAAATATTAGAGTGACTCAGGGCTCAGTCCTGGGCCTTCTCTTACAAGACTTTCTCTTTTCTTTGTCTAGCTATACCCTCCTCCACCACTGCAGCAGGTGATTTCACCTAGTCCCACTACTTTAAACGGGATCTACTGGGTGATAAGTCCCAATTTTGTATCTTCAGCTCATACCTCTATCCTCAGCCATAGCATCCCACATCCAAAAGCCTTCTCTACCTCCACTTGGCTGTCTAAAGCCTGTTCTTCCTCTTGTCTTTCCCAGCATAGTAAATATCACACCATCCATCCTGTTACTCAAGCCACACCCCGTAAGACATCCTCTTTTTTGTCTTCACACTTCCCACACATGTCAAGCTTATCTCCAAAACATATCTGGAATTCATCTATGTCCCTCCATCTCCTCTACCTCTATCCTTGCCAAACCGCCAGGTTCTCTCATCTGCACCATTACTGTAGCTTCCTAACTGTGCTCCCCACTTGCCCATTTTACATATGTTAATTAGAATGATTTCTTAAACACATAAGTCCCCTGCTTAAAACCTATCACTGGCTACCCATCATACTTATAAAAAATTCCCAACTCCAATCGTGGAATTTAAAATACAAAGTTAATTATGACATAATCCTTCTTAAGTTGCGTCTAATAACAGAGACAAATGTGTACCCAGATGGTGATAGCTGCCTGGTTAGTGGTTTATATTTCTGGAAAAACTTTGAATTGGGTCTATTCATGCCAAAAGTGCTTTTCATCCTTTGGCCTCTCCAACTTCACCCTGGATCGCTCTCTCTTTCTCACAACACTCCAGCCTCACTGTTCTTTCAGTGCCTCCAACACTTTTCACTTCCACTTCCTCTTCCTGGAATGCCCAGGGCAAGGCTAACTTCTACTCTTCCTTCAGCCCTTGGCTCCCATACTTCTTCCTCCGTCACCACCTACCTATGTCGGCCCTCCCCCTGCAGGCACACTCTCTCACATCATGCTGCACTTGCCATAATTTATAATCATCTTATTTAGTTGTTTTGTTGCCCAGCTCTCCCAGTAGAATATAAGCTCCATGAGACTAGGGACTTCTCTCTTACCACAGTGTCCTCCTGGCTTAAAAAAAGAGCCTAGTACAAAGTGCATGCCTTGAATAAATAAATATTCTTCATTAGGGGGCTGTGGCAATGATTTAGATGAGTGACTGTGAGCTTGAACTAAATCAGTAAGTGTCAGTATAGGAAGCCGAGGAGGTTTCAGTATACATGTAGAAGGCTGAATCAGTGGATTTGGTGGCTAAGTGAAGCTGAGGGTGAGGAAACAGAGTCAGAGAGATTTCTGGCTGGGTAAATAGTGATGCTGTTGATGTGATGGTAAATCCACAGGGAGGAACAGGAATAAACAAGGGAGCAAGTAGGAGCAGGGATGCTAGAGAGGGTTAAGAAAAATAATGACTTGATCTGAAGAGTCCACTAGGGTTCTAGGAAAATTTTACAAGTAGAATTAGATCGTAGATATTTTCATTTAAAATCAAGGTTTTTGCATTTTAGGCATGTGTGAAGATATTTCTGAACCTAGTTCCTTTCTCTACTTCGATTTCCAATTTTTTGTCTCCTCTTCTACATTAAAAAATAATTTTTTTCCAGATACAATCAAGGACAATGCTAGAAAGTTAATATTACACTGTCAGATCAAGATTCTATTCTTCCTTTTTTTTGTAATAGAAGTGTTTTGACTTCAAAACTTTTAAAATCTCCCGAACCACTCAAATTTTTCAGATCCTTAATGCACTTTCAGCCCTGGCAGCAAAAATTACTGAATCAAAGAAATGGAGAGTTTTATAAGTAAATGGAACTTCAGAGTTCACTTACTTTGACTGAAGAAAAACACTCCAAAGTTAATGCAGCTTGCCAAGTGGCTGGACTAGGAGAAGAGCTCAAGGGATGTTTAGTTAATCACATCTGTTGAACTTTAGCCTGTGCCCTAGCCTCCATGTCTTCAGAATACTGGTGGCTTGGTTTGTGCTGGCTTTCCACTGTCTACACGCATCAGTTCAGTTTAGGTCTCCAGCTGTCAAAGACAGCACCTAAGCTCATCATTTCCCATTTCAGGGCTGTGCCAGAGGTTGTTATGGGATTTATGGAGAAGTTACTGCCTGTAGCAAAATGTGGGTTTTGTTTCTTTAATGACACTGTTAGCCTCCTCCCACCCTCGTTCTATATGACATTTTTAGTCACTCGGCTGATTTATTATATTCACCTCCTATCTCTCCACTCCTCTCTCTGAGATATGAACACTCTCTGTCCCTTCTGCCTCTGCTTCCATTGCAGGACTTCAGGCCCCAATGGTGTTTTGTATTCATTGTACCAGCCAGCCCAAGTAGTCTAGGGAAAAGTCATTGGAGGGGAGAGCTGATAAAGATTTTGCATATTTGTCAGCCTTCTCAAGCTCTTCTGACAGTCTGACTACGGCATCACTATTGCTGCAGGGGGTATTAATCTTTGTCTGTACAGTGGAACAAACAGTGATCAGACAGATCCTGAAACAGCAGGCGCACACACCATGTTTGCCTATTATTGCCAGAGACACGAGGACCAGCCCACCCAGTATCTGGAACATTAGACAGAACTAGTTCCCTGGATGGTGCAAATGGTTTGCATTCAGCTACCAGCTGAAGGGTTGGTGGTTCAAACCAACCCAGCAGCACCACGGAAGGAAGGCCTGGTGACCTGATTCTGTAAAGATTACAGCCAAGAAAACTCTATGGAGCAGCTCTACTCTATAACACATGGGATTGCCATGAGCTGGTGGCGAGCAACAATGACCATCTGAAGGGACCATGCATTGTGCAAAAGGTTATCTTCGTTTTCTAAGCTTCAGAAGAAACTAGCCTCTGAGCAAGCCACACCCTTGGCACATCTCACGGAGGCCAGGCCTTTCCTCCATGAGCCGCATGGTGCTCTCGCCACCACAGAGCACCAAAAGACAGGGTTCCACTTTTATTAATAATCTCCTGGAGACCACCAAGCTTTGCAGTGTTGGAACTGGATGCGCCTAAAGGTCATCCAGTACAACCACCCATAGTTTTAATTATCATATCAGAATGTTCTCCTGGTGTAACTTATGAATCTTGTCAAGACAGCACCGGAGACTGTGTTTCCATTATTTAAACACCTCCTGAGTTGGGAGAAGGTTAGCATCACCCATCTGGAGCTGAATCAAACTATAAACTGGCATTCCATGTCCTACATAGTTTGACTCCAACTTATATTTATAGACTTATCTGCCACTGTTCCTCAGTACATATCCTGCATTTTAGCAAAATGATGTTACTTCTTTTTCCCCCAAATACAACTTGCACTTTCCCATTTCTAAAAACTTCTTCTAGACACATATCCTTCCTTCTACTTATCTTTCCCACATCCATTTCAATCCACCAATCAAAATTATATTCACCCTAAGAGGCCTGATTTAAATAATAGTTTTTTCAGGAAGACTTCCCTGATTGTTCTAGCTAAAAGGCTTCCCCCTTCCTAAAAACTTTGACGCTGGTAATATCGTATTACCACCTGCTATAATTAGATTGTAAGCTATCTGAGGATGGGTCATTCCTTTTTATCTCTGTATCCCCCACAGCCTTTTTCACTTCATAGGAGCTCAATAAAACATCTGCTGTGAAATGAATGAGAATCAAGAGCACTCAGCTTAAGACATGAAATGAGTAGTCAAGGAATCTAGGAGCCTGGAAAAACTCAGCTGGTGACGGGGTCCAGAGTAAAAGAGAAAGGCAGAGCAGGAAGTGTGCTGGGTTGATCTCTCTTTGGAAGCTGCCAGCTGCAGCCCCAAAGAAATTTCTTTCCTTTAAAAAAACAAAAAATCAAAAAGAACAAGCAAAGTTGGCAGAGGAAGTGATGATGTCAACCTACCATTCCTTCACAGACGTGTCACTTAAGTAATATTCAATAGAAACCAAATTTCTCCTTTTTCCTACCTCATCTTCCACTTACGTGTTTTGGAAGACACACACACTCGTGCACTGATGCACCCACGCACACACATACTCATGTCCAGTGGACTAACATCAAGTATGTTTTGGAAGCTTGGTAAGTATTCTTAGTAAGCAAGTGTCATCTAACATTTCTCCTCAGGTACCATCTGTTGGGGAAGTGAGAACAGAGATGATACGTGTGTATAATGTACATTTCAATTCATTCTGGAAAAGTCAAGATTCTAGATAAGAATTTATTCTAGTTGGATTTATAGTGCATGGGCTGTTATTGGTACTAAAAAATATCTGCATAGAGTGATGCCGAAAAGGATCAAGCAGGTGGCTAGAAACCTGGCACACTGTCCCAGAGTCCACAGGGACGACAGACAACTGGAAAGAGCATGGCCTGAACAGGCTGGCTTTGGCTCAGGGCATAGTACAGTGGGTTAGTGTAGGTCGGGGGATAGAGAGAAATTATGTCACAACAGGATGCCACTGTCTACACGGATGAGGAGCTGGTCGCTCTGTGCTTAGTTTTTCCAGAGGTCATATCTGTCTTGTTGCTGAGCATCAGGTTTTGGTTTTTATGCCTTTATTGAGGTACAATTTACATACCTTAAACCTTACCTATTGCAAATATACAATTTAATGATTTTTATAAGTTTATAGAGTTATGCAACCTTCACCACAATCCAGTTTTAGAACATTTCCATCACTCCAAAAATTCTCTTGCGCTTGTTTGCAGTTAATACCCACTCACATCCTCAGCCCAGGTAATTATGGATCTTACAATTGCTTTTTCTGTTATATATATATAACATACATATATATATACATATATATGTATGTAGTCATGCAATATATATAGACTTTTGCATCTGGCTTCTTTAAAAGCTTTTTTTTTTTTTTTAAGTTCGTCTTATGTTGTGATACATACCAGCACTTTATCTCTTTCTGTTGCTAGAAAACAATAGTCTCTCATTGTATGGTTATACTGCATTTGGTTTATCCATTTACCAGCTGGTAGAAATTTGGATTATTTCCAGTTTTGGGCTATTATGAATAATGCTGCTATAAAAACTCACAGTTCTTTGACTGGACATGTTTTCATTTCTCTTGGGAAGATTTCTCTGAATGGAATTGCTAGGTATTGGGTAAATTTATATTTAACTTAAAGAAACTACCAAAACAGTTTCCAAAGTAGCTGTATCCTTTTCATTCCCATCGGGAATGTATAAGGATTCCAGTTCCTCAATATCCTCACCAATACCGTGTTTTCACGCAAATAACACACGCCTTCTATGTTTGTTTGCCAACTGCAACTTCCCCACCAGCAAGGAATTTTCATAAGCATGCTATGCTAATTTTTTTATAGCAACGTGTAAAAAAATTGGCATAGCAGCACTTACAAAAGTACCTCACGGGGGAAGGGCAAGGTTGGCAAACAAACATGGAAAGCTTGTGTTATTTGATAAAATACCATACTTGGTATTATCTGTTTTTTTGAATATAGCACTCTAGTGGGTGTGTAGTGTTATTGCAATGTGGTTTGAATTTGCATTTCCCTAGTGACTAATGATATTGAACATCTTTTCATGTGCTCATTGTTGTTAGGTGCTGTCGAGTAGGTTCCGACTCATACCGACCCTATGTACAACAGAACGAAACAATGCCCAGTCTTGCTCCATCCTCATAATCGTTGCTATGTTTGAGCCCATCGTCTCAATCTATCTCATGGAGGGTTTTCCTCTTTTTCACTGACCCTCTACTTTATCAAGCATCATGTCCTTCTCCAGGGACTGGTACCTCCTGAGAACATAGCCAAAGTATGTGAGACGAAGTCTCTCCATCCTTGCTTCTAAGGAGCATTCTGGCCGTACTTCTTCCAAGACAGATTTATTGACTCTTCTGGCAGTCCACGGTATATTCAATATTGTTTGCCAACACCATAATTCAAAGGCATACATTTTTCTTTGGTCTTCCTTAATCATTGCCCAGCTTTCACACGTGTATGAAATGATTGAAAATACCACGGCTTGGGTCACGCACACCTTAGTCCTCAAAGTGACATCTTTGCTTTTGAACACTTTAAAGAGGTCTTTCGCAGCAGATTTGCCAAATACAATATGACGTTTGATTTCTTGACTGCTGCTTTCATGGGTGTTGACTGTAAAGTAAAATGAAATCCTTGACAACTTCAGTATTTTCTCCATTTATCATGATGTTGCTTTTTGGTCCAGTTGTGAGAATTTTTGTTTTCTTTATGTTGAGGTGTAATCCATACTGAAGGCTGTACTCTTTTTTTTTTTTGTACTTTATTTATTTTTATTATTGTTCTTCAGGTGAAGGTTTACAGAACAAATAGTTTCTCATGAAACAGTAGTACACATATTGTTTTATGACATTGGTTAACAACCCCACCACATGTCAACCCTCTCCCTCCTTGACCTTTTTTTTTTTTGGTGAAAATATACATAGCCAAAGGTACACCATTGCAAAAATTTCTACATGCACAGTTCAGTGACATCAACTATGCTTTTCCAGTTGTGCTGCTATTCTCACTTTAGATGGTTTACAGAACAAAACAGTTTCTCATTAAACATTACACATGTTGCCCTATGACAATGGTTAACAACCTCACTACACATCAACACTGTCCTTACTCAACCTTGGGTTCCCTATCACCAGCTTCCCTGTCCCCTTCTACCTTCTAGCCCTTGTCCCTGGGCTGCTGTGCCTCATTAGTCCCCTTTTGTTTTATGGGGCTGTCCAATCCCCGGCTGAACAGTGAACCTTGGAAGTGACTTCACCACTGAGCTAAAAGGGTGTCTGGAGGCCATACTCTTGGGGTTTCTCCAGTCTTTGTCAGTCCAGTAAATCTGGTCTTTTTTGCGTGTGTTAGAATTTTGTTCTACATCCTTCTCCAGCTCTGTCCAGAGCCCTCCGTTGTGATCTCAGTCAGAGCAGTGTAGAGTTTTTTTAAATACCCATATATTTATCATTTCTAGAACTCTTCATTTCTTCCTGTGGATTTGAGTTATTATCTGGTGTCACTTTCTTTCAGTCAAAAGGACTTGCTTTATTATTTCTTGTAAGGCACATCTAACAAAACATTCCCCCAGTCTTTGGTTATATAGGAATGTCTTTGCTTTGTATCGTTTGTGAAGGATAGTTTTCCTGGATATAGAATTGTTGGTTGACAGGCTCAGCACTTTTAATATTCCACTGCCTTGTGACCTCCATTGTTTCATATGAGAAATCAGCCACTGACCATATCATTTTTCCCTTGCACATGAGGATTTGTTTTTCTCTTGCTGCTTTCAAGATTTTTTTCTGCATTTCAACAGTTTTACTATGATGTGTCTAGGTGTAGATCTCTGTTTTTGTCCTACTTCGGGTTCATTGAGATTCCTGGATCTGCACACTTATGTTTTCATCAAGTTTGGGAAGTTTTCTGCCATTATTTTCTCAAGTATTTTTTCTGGCCCTTTTTGTCTCTCCTCTCCTCCTGGGACTCCCATTATATGTATGTTGGTACACTTGAAGTTGTCCCACAAGTCTCTGAAGCTCTGTTCATTTTTCTTCAATCCTCTTTCTGCATATCAGATTGGATAATTTTTAATGATCTGTATCTTCAAGTTTACAGATATTTCTTCCATTTAAGAGTCTCCAGTAGATTTTTCACACATGCTGCTGAGAATCTCCAGTGAAGTTTTCAACTGAGGTCTTGTACATCAATTACAGAATTTCCTTTTCTTTTTGTACAATTTATATGTTTTTATTGAGACATTTTATTCATTGAATTATGATTTTTATACCTTTCTTTAATTCTTTAAACATGGTTTCCTTTAGTTCTTTGAACATATTTATCATGGCTGCTTTTTTTTTTTTTAGGTAATATAATTCTTTTTTTATTTTTTCTATTGTACATTATATGAAGGTTTACAGAACAAATAAGTTTCTCATTAAACAGTTAGTACACATATTCTTTTATGACAATGATTAACAACCCCACAACATGTCAACACTGTCCCTTCCCAACCCTAGGTTCCCTATTACCAGAGTCATAGCTGCTTTTGAGTATTTCTCTACTAATTCCAACATCTGGGGACCCTCAGAGACAGTTCCTACTGAAGCTTTTTCTTCTGAATATGGAACACATTTTATTGTTGCTTTTCCTGTCTTGTAATTTCTTTGTTGTAAACTGGGTATTTTAGATAGTGTATTGTAGCAACTATGGATTCTGATTTTTCCTCTGAGGATTGTTGTTGTCGTTTTGTTTGTTTAATAACTTGCCTGGGCTAAATCTTTAAAGTTTGCCTCTCTGCAATGTTCATCCATGAATGTCTCTGCTGTTTTATTTTTCTTGTTTCTTATTCTTAAGCCTGAATTCCTAGGGTCACTCTTGTGTCAGCATAAATTAGTGTTCAGACAAAGATTGGTCAGAGGTTATGCTTAAATACCTCTACTCTCTGTTGATGTGTCTGTGTGTGAGCTATTCAAATTCTTGTCTCTGCTGCACATGCACATAACCTTTGGTCAATCCATGATATGTGGAGAGAGTGTTAGTCTTCCTATGACTGCTTCATCTCCTGTAGTTGTCTTTGAGTTGATTCCAAATCATGGCAACCTCATGTGTGTCAGAGTAGAACTGTGCTCCATAAAGTTTTCAGTGGATAATTTTTCCGAAGTAGACCACCAGACCTTTCTTCCAAGGTCCCTCTGGATGGACTTGAACCTCCAACTTTTCAGTTAGCAGCTGAGTGCATTAAATGTTTGCACCACCCAGGAACTCCTCACCTCCTACAACTCCCTGTTAAATTCCCAACTAGTCCATAGTCCATTTCTTTTTTTTTTTAAATTTGTTTATTGTACTTTAGGTGAAGGTTTACAGAACAAATAGTTTCTCATTACATAGTCAGTACACATATTGTTTTATGACATTGGTTAACAAACCCACAACATGTTGATACTCTCCGTTCTTGAACTTGGAGGACCTTTTTTCTTTTTTGGTGAAAATATACATAGCCAAAGATACACCATTTCAAAAGTTTCTACATGTACAATTCAGTGACATGGATTACATGCCCCCTAGGCTTCCCATGAAACCTTTTGGGTTGCTGTTGTCAATTTGATCTCACATAAATAATTCTTTTTTTTTTTTTTTTTGTTCTTTAGATGAAGGTTTACAGAATAGAATAGTTTTGCATTAAACAGGTAGTACACATATTGCCCTAAGACAATGGTTAACAACCCCACGACATGTCAACACTGTCCCTTTCTCAACCTTGGGTTGCCTATCACCAGCTTTCCTGTCCCCTCTTGCCTTCTAGTCCTTGTCCCTGGACTGCTGTGCCTCATTAGTTCCGTTTTGTTTTATGGGGCTGTCCACTCCCCGGCTGAACAGTGAACCTCGGGAGTGATTTCATTACTGAGATAAAAGGGTGTCTGGGGGCCATACTCTCGGAGTTTCTCCAGTCTCTGTCAGGCCAGTAAAGCTGGCCTTTTTTGTGTGTTAGAATTTTGTTCTACATCCTTCTCCAGCTCCATCCAGGACCCTCTGTTGTGATCCTGGTCAGAGCAGTCAGTGGTGGTAGCCAGGCACCATCTAGCTGTACTGGACTCATCTAGTGGAGGCCTTGATAGCTGTGGTCCATTTGTCCTTTGGACTAATCTTTTCCTTGTATCCTGTTCTCTTTATTCTCCCTTGCTCCCGAAGGGGTGAGACCAGTGGAGTACCTCAGATGGCTGCTCACAGGCCTTTAAGACCCCAGACACTGCTCACCAAGGTAGAATGCAGAGTATTGTCTTTATAAACTGTGTTATGCCATTTGAGCTAGAAGTTCCCTGAGAGTCCCCACAGCCCTTCACCCAGCAATTCAGTCCCTCAGGGAGTTTGGATGTGTCTATGGAGTTTCCATGACCTTTCCTTGTACAAGTTGTACTGGCTTCCCCAGTATTGTGCGTAGTCCATTTCTTGCTCTGCTATTTCAGGCTAGTGAAATTTCTGGCCCTCCCTGTTCATTTGCCTCCAAGATCACTATTTAAACTGATACTGTTCCAAATCAAGTGAGCCCACTCTGGCAGTGGCAGCAAAACTGTTGGTTTTCACAACCTGCCCTGCCTGGATTGAAATATCAAATAACAGAGCAGGGGGATGGGAGCAGATCCAGGCAAGAACACCACAGATTCATGCTGACCCTACTCACAATTCAGTTGTTTTTATGAACAAACACTTCTCAGTGTTTTGTATGCCTTCAATCAATATCCAGAGTGCTGAAATTGTTTTTGACATTTTGTCCAGCATTATAGTTGCTTTTTAGGGAGAGGATTTATCAACCTCCTCACTCTCTCATGTCATAAATTACTCTCTGAGCATCAGGTTTTAAATTGTGTCATTCTCCAAGCCTGGAGAGGTGATGTGCAATAGGGGAAGAGATCTGACCTGGAAGCTTTTAAGTCTGGACCCTGTCACTTATTAGCTCTTACCCTTTGCAGATCTGTTTCCTTAGCTGAAAACTGATTTCCACGGTTCCTTCTATCTTAAAAATATTGTTTCTAATAGAATTCAGAATGCAGCTAATAAATTTACACAGTGGCTCTAAAATAATTAGTTGCTTTCACCCTTCCCATGATCTTGGTGTCATTTTTTCCATAAAATCTTGTGTCTGAGGAAGGTTATATGTATGTGTTCAATCTAGGAGGAGGCAGTGGTACCTTTGACTCCAGTAGAAAGAGAAAAGTCTAGCTTTCTTTTTATTTTTCTCTCTTTTATCCTTTCTTCCTTCCTTCCTCCTTCCTTCCTTCCCTCCCTCCCTCCCTCCTTCCCAACTTTGGGAGCCTTGACTATATGCCAGGAACTATATAAGTACTTTTTACATGAATTATTTCATTTATTTCTTACAACAACCTCATCAAGTTGTTCCTGTCCCTAACTCCATTTTACAAATAAGGAAACTGAAGAGCAGAGAAACTTCCTGCCTTGCTCAAAGCTAAATAGTTGGTCTTTACCTCTCAATCCTCTTTCACTCCCAAACACTAACTCCACAAATAAATTGGATATAAGGCAATGTGTTATGTCCCTAAGAGAAGTGGTAGGGAGTTGAGAGGTAGGGAAAATCCTCTTGGATATGAGATATCAGAAATGTCTTCCTGCAGTAGGCAATATTGGAGCTGAATCTGACCCTCAACTTTGGATAGAGGTGGCAGAGAAGGCTTTTCCGACAGAGAAAACACAGTTAGCAAGACATTGTTTTTAGAAAGTAAAGGTTAGGTTCTTTGCAGCCTATTTATGGGTGAATAATAGGAAGCAAATTAGAAAAGGTTGTTGAGAGCTTTGGAGGACAGCCTTAAGATTTTGGATTTTATTTAGCAAATACAGGAGGAGTATTCATAGAAGATTTTTGTGCAGGGAAGGGACATGTCTAGAGCTGTGTTTTACATATATCATCATCTGGCAGCCACGTGAAGGGTGAGTTGGATGGAGGAGGTACTAGAAGTAGGAGGTCAAGGTAATAGCCCAGAGAGAGAGGCAGTGAAAGCTTGAGCTATAATGATGATTTAGGAAAGGAGACTATGGAGGCAAAAGGCATTACAGAAGAAAATCAGCACACAGACGACCCAATCACACACGTACATACACAACCTCTTGAATCAGTAGCAAAACTCTTTTATAATTCTGACATTTTATTTCTATCTGGTTAGCTATTTTGTAGCTTCTGGATTGTTAGTCCTAGAAATATTCAGCAATTGTTGTTTGGATTATTTTTGTTTTCTAATAGGTCATTGTCTTAGTCATCTGGTGCTTTTATAACAGAAATACCACAAGTGATTGGCTTTAACAAAGAGAAGTTTATTCTGTCACAGTCCAGTAGGCTACAAGTCCAAGTTCAGGGCATCAGCTCCAGGAGAAGGCCTTCTCTCTCTGTTGGCTCTGGAGAAAGGTCCTTGTGATGCATCAGTCTTCCCTTGGTCTGGGAGCATCTCAGCGCAGGAACCTCAGGTCCAAATGATGCACTCTGCTCCTGACACTGCCCTCTTGGTGGTGTGAGGTTCCCATGTGTCTCTGCTCGCCTCTGTTTTATATCTCAAAAGAGATTAGCTTAAGACACTATCCAATCTTGTATACCTCAACAGTATAACTGCTGCTAATCCATCTTATTAGATCATAGTGACTGAATTTACAACACATAAGGATATCACAGCAGATTACAAAATGGTACACAACATACAATACTGGGAATCGTGACCCAGCCAAGCTGACAGATATTTTTGGGGGACACAATTCAATCCATGACAGTCATCATGGCTGTAGATTTTTGAAACAGGTCATTTAATTTTTCTTTTATCTTTTATCTTCTCAAATTCCAAATTATCAGATAGTATAATTTTTGATGTCTAAAATGTATTATTGTTTGAGAGTTACAGTTTAGGAAATTTTTTTTTCTTTTTACCAAACAAAGCATCTTTCTAAAAATTGCAATATTCCTTGACAAGCTTTTGATGGTGGAAGAATTAGATAGTTTGGGGCCATCCCATGATGTACCTGGAAACACCTTTCCTTTGTCATCACCTTCTCATAAAAGCTAGTTGGCTCTACCAAACTCTAATCCTGAAAATTTCCTTTGGCTTATAACACTCCTTGTTTTATGTTTATTTCCTATGTTTATTTCGTCATTGATTGCCTTAATCACTAGGGTATTGTGGTTGGGTCTTGTGTGTGTGTGTGTGTATACATGAGAAAACAAAATTATGAGAAAAAAGATCTGTTCTTTCTGGAACACTTTATAAACAGTAAGCTCATTATAAAACATTATTAATTTTATCATTCCTAGAGAAGCTAACTCTACTCCTATTTTCCTGTATTTTTTGGATAACATATTACTCATTGTAGAATCTTTAAATTTTCTAGCTTAAGTAACAATATGGCTTCCACAGTGTCCTTTCTGGAGACACCCTTGATTATATGGTGCCTGCTCTATATTCTTTCATATTCTCATTCTTCTTATGTTATAGTCTCTCCCTGAGAATAAACATAGAATTTGGAGATCTGTGATAGGAAAAACAATATCTCACATAATGAAGCATCAGGCTCTCTCCCAGAGGCAGTTTGTAGGGGTGGGGATGGAATGAAAACCTGCATTCAAGGTCTGGAGCAGTCACCCTCACCCCTAATCTTGTACTCTATTGGTCAGGTCTCCCTGGGTTACCATTACATCATCTGCAATACGTGGAGTTAACTCTATGCTTTCTAGTTCTCTTCCAGCTCTATAACTCTACAACTCCACCTGAAAGATGAAGTCTCTTCTTGGTGCTGAATAGAGAGTAGAAAGTCATTGCTCATGTCTTACTTGTTCTGCTTCTGAAGGACTCCAGGTTTGTGAATCCCGTAAAACTACATGGTTTTCATAGATATCGTCAAGGAGACTCTGCATTCTAGCCTTATTGTTCAATAATAGCTATAATTATGTAACCTGAATTGGGCCTCTGTGATCTCATAGAAAATATAATACCCACCCAAGCCCAACATGTTGCAGGGGGAGAGTGATGAAAGATGTGGATACTGGGCGGTTTCCCTCTGGAGTTTGCTGGCCCTGGTAGAGCCAGTTGGCCCTCTAGCACTTAGCAGCTGTTTGATTTGGCCTCTGCTGCTGAGGCTCTGGGAGGTGGGGCAGATGCTGCCATTCTGCGTGGAACGTGGGAGAGTCAATACTGAAAGTTCTTTTTGTTTTTTGTTCCACCTGTTGGAAACTCTGTAATCTTAGCCACTCATAATAAGGAAGAGGGACAGAGAGGAATTCCTGTACTGGAGCAGTGAATGTTTCCACTGTTCTCCTGGGGGACCAAGCAAGAGGAACCGGGCTTAAGTTAGAGTCGAGAGCTAGTGAGCAAGAACAATCAAAGACAGTCAGAGATACCAGGAAGAAGGATGCCATGAAGCGTAAAGGTGACTCAGGAAGAGGGTAGCACACCTTCAAGGAAGTTCCTGTGTCCCTCCTCTCCCCCACCGGGTGTCCCCACCCAGAGAAGGCAGCAATTCATAGCATGAGTGTCTGCTACCCACCCGACAGATCTGCCCCAAACCCTTTAGCCATTACGTATTCTCCTGTGCCAGACAGAAAATAGGGACATCACCCAGGAGCACCATCCACTTCCCTCCCACCAGCTCGCTCCCATCCTTACCCATCTTCATCTTGCTCTCCGATTTCTGAAGTGTAGACTTAGAGGGTGGAGATGTGTGCTCTCCAGCTCCTCCTGCCTCTTCTTGACCCCTCCTCAGTCTCCATCTCTTTTCTCTTCATCGGGACCTGAGTCTTCGAACACCTTCCGGTCTCCTTTGGCTCCATGTCCTCTCTTAGCTCCCACACTGTCTTCTCCCCTCACTGCCAATCTCCCTGAGAGCAGTCCATTCTTATCTTCCACTTCCTCACTTCCATTCATTCCAGAACCATTTTTTGAGGTTTCCAGGACCACTCCAAAACAAAAATGAAAACAAAACAAAAATCCCCTGTTCTCAGAGCAGAGACCTTTGCATTGCCAATTCCATTTGTCACATGCGTTTATCCTTCATACACCTACTCAGCCACCATGAATCAGATGCCTATTACAAATCAGACATGGAGGTCAGGGGGATACAAAAATATCCCTAGTAAAACCCAGATGTCGTTTGGATGAGTAACCCATTAGGTTTTTGTCTACCACTTGCTTTTCAGTGTTGCTGACATTATTCACCTTTTCCTGAAGTTCGGCTGGGTCTGGGCATGCAGAGGAAACCAGAGGTCATTGGGAGTCTGGGTTCACAGGCAGAATGAGGGACATGAGGAAAGTTTATGGTTCCAATGGCACACATTTCTTGGTATTGCCAAGCTCTATCAGTGCATGCCAGGCTGGTCGGATTGGAAGTAGCTGTCTGGAGCTGCAGGTCCTGGTGCTAAATCAAGGCCACTCTCCTTGCAAGGAGTACTGTGGTAAGGGGCTGGCAGCTGAGGAGGCTACACAGACAGGGAAGGTGGCCTGAGTAAGCCAAACACTGGCCAAGTCCCCATCCTGTGCCCCACAGCTACCTGCCTCTGACACAGTCCTCATCACATTGGACTGCAATCATCAATTCCCTGGCTGACTCCCTACAAAACTGAGATATCCAGGAACAGCTACAGAATTTGCAGGGTCGAATGCAAAATACAAATGCAGGTCTCCTTGTTCAAAAAATTGCTAAGAATTTCAAGGTGTCAGCAGAGCCTTAAGCCAAGCATAAGGACTTCTAAGTGTGGTGCCCTGTGCAACTGCCTAGTCACATTCCCATGAGCCGGCCCTGCTTCGTTCTTATTCATCCCCTAGTGGGTGCTCCATAAATACTGGTTAAGCAAATGAGTTTAGGTTTCTCCTGCAACATTGGATCAAGAAAGCCATGTAGCCATGGGGAAAGAAGGAGTAGAGTCTTTATCCTTTCAGTGCTCCAGGCTGGCTACACAGCCTGGGACAAACCAGTGAATGTCTGCCATGTCTCAGTTTCCCACACCCAAAAATGAGAGCATTCATATTTGCCCTGTTTCTTCTCTTCTGTGGGCTGAGAATTTAACAGGCATGAGTGCACAAACTGACCTTTCAGCTCTTACACACAGTGATTCTGTGATTCTGTATGAAGTCACAAGGTGTGTGTGTTCTTTGAAGGAAAGTGCCTGGCAAGTCAGCATCTCCATAAACCCCAAGAGATATGGTTAATGCTCGTACCATGGAAGGTCTGAGTGTTCTGAGATGGACTAAAGGAAAGTTTCTTTTTTTTTTTTTTTTTTTGCGCTATGGAATAGGTACACCAACCACTAAGGCCAAAAATGAAGAAATTGAAGATTTTTACCAACTTCTGCAGTCTGAATTGATCGAACATGTAATCAAGACACATGGATTATTATTGGTGATTGGAATGTGAAAGTTGGAAACAAAGAAGAAGGATCAGTGGTTGGAAACTATGGCCTTGGTGATAGAAACAATGCTGGAGACTGCATGATAGAGTTTTGCAAGACGAACGACTTATTCATTGCAAATACCTTTTTTAAAAAACATAAACGGCAACTATACATGTAGATGTTGCCAGATGGAATACACAGGAATCAAATTGACTACAACTGTGGAAAAAGATGATGGAGAAGTTCTATATCATCAGTCAGGACAAGGCCAGGGGCTGGCTGCAGAGGAGATCATCAACTGTTCATATGCAAGTTCAAGTTGAAGCTGAAGAAAATTAAAACAGAGACCCAAAGTATGACCTTGAGTATATACTACCTGAATTTAGAGAGCATCTCAAGAATAGATTTGATTCATTGAATACTAATGATCGAAGACCAGACGAGCTATGGGATGACATCAAGAGCATCATACAAGAAAAAAGTAAAAGGTCATTAAAAAGACAGGAAAGAAAGAAAAGACCAAAATAGATGTCAGAAGAGATTCTGAAACTTGCTCTTGAATGTAGAGTGGCTACAGAAAATGGAAGAAATGATAAACTAAAAGAGATGAACAGAAGATTTCAAAGGGCGACTTGAGAAGACAAAGTAAAGTAGTATAATGAAGTGTGCAAAGACCTGGAGTCAGAAAACCAAAAGAGAAGACTATGCTTGGCATTTCTCAAACTGAAAGAACTGAAGAAAAAAATTCAAGTCTCGAGTAGCAATACTGAAGGATCCTATGGCAAAATATTGAATGACACAGGAAACATCAAAAGAAGATGGAAGGTTTACAAGGGTTGGGAGGGGTTGTGGGGGAACTAAGTAGACAATAGCTAAGTGGTAACTTTGGTGAAGGGTAAGACAGTACAAAATACTGGGGAAGCCAGCATAACTTGTACATGGAAAGGACATGGAAGCTCCATAGACACATCCAAACTCCCTGAGGGACTGAATTGCTGGGTGGAGGGCTGTGGGGACCATGCTCTCAGGGAACATCTAGCTCA
>NW_004444017.1:1608104-1635957 GCF_000243295.1 Trichechus manatus latirostris
GGGGCAGCGAGTTGAAGATAATGGTGATGGAATAATTTGGAAAAGGATAGTGAGAATAGCAGCACAACTGGAAGAATGTAATCAGTGTCACTGAATTGTACATGTAGAAACTTTTGAAATGGTGTAACTTTGGCTATGTATATTTTCAGCAAAAAAAAGAAAGAAAGAAAGAAAAAAGGTCCTCCAATGTCAAGAAGGGAGAGTGTTGACATGTCATGGGTTGTTAACTAATGTCATAAAACAATATGTGTACTGATTGTTTAATGAGAAACTGTTCTGTAAACCTTTATCTAAAGTACAATAAAAAAAAAGATATATTAAAAAAACATAAAAAAAGAGAAGATGGAAGGAATACACAGAGTTACTGTACCAAAAAGAACTTGTTGATGTTCAACCATTTCAGGAGGTGGCATATGATCAAGAACTGATGGTACTAAAGGAAGAAGTCCAAGCTGCACTGAAGGCACTAGCCAAAAACAAGGCTCCAGGAATTGATGGAATACCAAGCGTGATGTTTCAACAAATGGATGCAGCCCTGGTGCTCACTCATCTATGCCAAGAAATTTGCAAGACAGCTATCTGGCCAACTGACTGGAAGAGATCCATAACTGTGCCCATTCCAAAGAAAAGTGATCCAACAGAATTCAGAAATTATTGAACAATATCATTAATATCACATACAAGTTTGCTGAAGATCTTTCCAAAGCATTTACAGCAGTACATCGACAGGGAACTTCCAGAAATTCAAGATGGATTCAGAAGAGGACATGAAATGAAGGCTATCATTTCTGATGTCTGATGGATCCTGGCTGAAAGCAGAGAATACCAGAAAGATGTTTACCTGTGTTTTATTGACTATGCAAAGGCATTAAACAGTGTGGATCATAACAAATTATGGATAACATTGTGAAGAATGGGAATTTCAGAACACTTAATTGTGTTCATGAGGAACCTGTACATAGACCGAGAGGCAGTTGTTCGAACAGAACAAGGGGATACCTCGTGGTTTAAAATCAGTGAAGGTGTGCATGAGGGTTGTATCCTTTAACCATACTTATTCAGTCTGTATGCTGAGAAAATAATCCAAGAAGCTGGACTATATGAAGAAGAACATGGTGCCAGGATTGGAGAAAGACTCATTAACAATCTGTGATATGCGGATGACACAACCTTGCTTGCTGAAAATGAAGAGGACTTGAAGCAATTACTGATGAAGATCAAAGACTACAGCCTTCAGCCTTCAACATAAAGAAAACAAAAATCCTCACAACTGGACCAATAAGTAGCAATGGAGAAAAGATAGAAGTTGTCAAGGATTTCATTTTGCTTGGATCCACAATCAACGCCCATGGCAGCAACCGGCAAGAAATCAAACAATGTATTGCATTGGGCAACTGTGCTGCAAAAGACCCCTTTAAAGTGTTCAAAAGCAAAGATGTCACTTTGAGGACTAAGGTGTGCCTGACTCAAGCTATGGTATTTTCAATCATCTCATAATGCATGCGAAAGCTGGACAATGAATAAGGAAGACCGAAGAAGAATTGATGCCTTTGAATTACGGTGTTGGTGAAGAATATTGAATATACCATGGGCTGCCAGAAGAGTGAACAAATCTGTCTTGGAAGAAATATAGCTAGAATGCTCATTAGAAGCAAAGATGGGGAGACTTTGTCTCACGTACTTTGGACATGTTATCAGGAGGGACCAGTCCCTGGAGAAGGACATCATGCTTGGTAAAGTAGAGGGTAACTGAAAAAGAGGAAGACCCTCAAGGAGATGGATTGACACAGTGGCTGCAACAATGGGCTCAAACATAGCAACAACTGTCATGATGGTGCAGGACAGGGTGGGCGGTGTTTTGCTATGAGTTGGAACTGACTCAGTGGCACCTAAGAACAGCACCAACAACATAAAATAGTTGTAGTTAGACATGGATACATGGGGAGTTTTGTCCCTCCTCATGGTGGGAGTGGACAGGAAGCAGAACCAAAGATGGCATGGAGTTTCGTGAGGAGACCAGCCCCTAGTAGCAGTGATTCCAAGGATGAGTCTCAGTCTTTCTAAGCCTGAGTTACTTCACCTGTGAAATAATAAAATTAAAAATAACAAAAATATCTATAAGAGCAAACACATTTGGCATTTTTTACATACCAGCTAGTGTTCTAAGCCTTTTAAAGCCTATGATGCTGAAACAATTATTAATTTTATAACCATTATAACATTTTAGCAATGAAGAATGGTTCAGTAATTTGCTAAGGTCATAGCTGACAAGTTGGGACACAGAGGTTCAAACCCAGATCATCGGGCTCCAGAGTTTTCGCTTAACCACCAGTATCTTAATATCTTATTGGGCTGTAAGGGACAGATGAGATCAACATGTGGAATTCCTTTAGAATTGTAAGGCAATCTAAACCTGCAAGGTAAGAGTATTAATAATATCATTTAACAACAATCAGGTACCTCTTTGGAGGCCACTCTGGCCTCAGTTTTTTCCTCTGTAAAATAGGGGTGGGTGGGCTTTGCATCTGATAATCTCTAAGGTCCCTTTCACTTCTCAAATTCTGATAATGAAAGGCCCTCCTTTCCTCACACAGGGCAGAGAGAAGGGCAAGCCATTCAGCACAGCCTGCTTTGCTACCTAGGTCAGCCGTCAAACTTGTGTGCCTTAGCAGTACAGAGAGTAAGAGGTGGAATACAACCCACCCTTGCCTTAGGGGCTAGTACAGCAAGCATACCCCAGAACAGGGACAGAAGAGACCAGTGCCCAGGGCTGGGGCATACCAGAAGGAGAACTGGGGGAGGGGGCACCTGGACAGCCTTCTGAAACTCTGATGAGGAGAGTGGTTTGGTGCAGTCTTTGTGCTGTGGTGGGGTGGGAGGAGGTTGTGGGCTAGCTGGCTAGCTAGGCTGTAAGGAGAGGCAAGGGCACCACACGGCAATTTAATTCAGTACCTTCTGGGGCATTGTGCAAGGCTCTGAACACATAACAGCTGCTCAGTAAGTGTGTATTTGTTTCCATCTGTCCTGGGACAGGGCTCAGTATGTGGAGGCTGGGGCGGGACTAACATACAAACCAGCAAGAGAATGACGGGCTCCCCGAGAAGGAATTGAGATGTTCTCTTGAAGGCAGTATCTGAAGGTGACATTTAAGTTGGGCCTGGATGGATGAGTAAGAGTTCAACAGGCAGGGAAGAAAGGGGGCATTCCAAGCAAAGCAAGACCAGCCATAAAGGACAGCTGGGGGTTGGCAACAGCCAGTGTTTACCTATAGCAGTTGCGTATGTGCATGTTTAGGGGAGAAGGGATGAGGCTGGAAAATTAGCTTGTGGCCACATACTGTGCAGGAAGGTCCTGGTACCAGGCTGAGGGGTTAATCTTTAGCCTGAATGCCTGGGGAGGCCTTTGAAGATTTATCTAATGCTGTATTAATAAATCTGTGTTGATTGTTTCTTATTATATAAGCATTCGTGCACACAGCAGGATATGTAGAAAAGACAGAGAAGTATAAAGGGAAAAAAAAGAGTCCCCTTTCGTTTCTCTCTCCAGAGACAACAGCTAGAGTGAGCCTGGATGTTGCCTGGCTTTCAGGGATCCATATCTAGATGCCCGATCTGCCCAGTGGGCCAGCAAGACCCCTGATTGATGCTCCGCCTGCCTCTGGAACCTGCAAACACCCCTGAATCAGGGCAAGGGACCTAAGGAACTCGGGAACAGAGGGGCCCAGGAAGCCTGACCAGGCAGGTAGTCTAAGACGGCAGCTGCAGCAGCCTAAATCAGGCTCCTGGGCACTCTGGGGTCGCCTCCTAACCCGTCCGGACTCCACCGCACTGGCGCGCGCAGATAACGGAGGGCGCCCAGGGGGCGGTGGCGGCGCGGCGGCAGCGGGGTTCAGAGGGAGCCGCTTCCACTTCAGCGCCCCTGGGGGCTGGTCCCGACCGCGCGGCTTAGGGGCGGAGAGAGCTGGGCGGAGCAGCCCGCCGGGCCAGCCGCTGCGGGACAGCTGTGAGCCGAGGGGTTCCGCGCGGGCAGGTGCAAGGGAAGGGGCGCAGGCGGCGACGCCAAGGTAACTGGAGGAAGGTTGCGGGATGGGCGCTCCCGTGGCCTTCTACCCACTGCAGCCCGGGAGGCGGGGGCTTCCTGCCTGCCTCCCAGGTAGGAAAGTGTGGGCATCTATGTGTGCAGCACATGGAGTTCACGGGAGGGCCTGGCCAGAAGCAGTGCGTGTGCCCCGGGGTCGGGGTCGGGACAGCAGGGCTCCCGACCCCTGTCCCTAGGCCTGGTCTTCGATTTCCGCCCTCAGTTAACCCCTGGCGGACCTAGCCCAGTGCCCTGAAGGGGACTGGAGGAGGGAGAAGCGCTGGAGTTTAGATCAGGAAGGAACCTCTGAGGCTCTTTAGCCACACCCAGCCTCTTCATTTTATACATGAGGAAAACTGAGCCTCAGAGCGGTGAAGTGACTTGCCGGGGGTCACAGGTCGAGGAACCAAAACTCCTGTCTTGCAAGTCCTTGCTTCTAGGAGCCCTTGCCACGTGGGCCAGGGCAGCAGCCACCACTGTTGCCATGCGTAGAAACAAAGAGCTGAGAAAGACTGAGTCAGAAAGAAAAAAAATGACAGAAAGAGAACCTCCCAGAGCAAAGAAAGAAAGTCAGGAAATGGGCCGCTGCCGGGGCTTCACTTCCTTCCTGGCCCCTGTCTGTGTTGTGGTCTGGCAGTGACTCAGCTGGCCTTTGCTGACTCTGGCCCAGGTATGTGTGTGCGTGTGTTCATGTGTGTGCACGGGATGCAGTGAATCTGCCCTAGCACATGGGAAAGCCCTCTGAATCCATATGTCTGTCATTTATGCAGTGTGCTCTGTGAGGATGCCAGGAGTCCCTGATGAATTGGCTCTGTGTGACTCCTGAGGGTAGAGGGGGCCAAAGGATGGGAATCGCCATGGTGGTCAGAGTTCAGTAGGAAAAACCTAACTCATGAGGTAGTGAGTTCCCTGTCTCTGGAAGAAACCAGCACATACCAAGGAATCATTTTATCAAGAATGTGAAACCAGGGCAGCCTACTCCATATAGAATCTGAATTTTAGCTTGAGGGTCCAGGTTTCATGTCCCTTTTCCAGTGAAATTAACAGTATCTGACTTCATGGGATAGTGTTTGCCCACGAGAGCTACTGCAGGCATCTCTTTCAATTGATAAATTAGACACTTCATGTATTTCAGAGAGGCCCGGCCTTGATGCCCCCTGGGGTCCCTGCCCTCTCACTACTGTACCTTAAAGAGTATATGCCATGAGTTTAGAGGGCACTTGGGGGAGGGAGATCAATCACTTCTGGAAGGAGTGAATCAGAGTTGGCATCCTGGAGGTGGCACTCAAGCCAGGCCTTAATGAGGAGGCTGGGTCTGGGCATATCATGGGGAGGGACACCCGAGCAAAGTCATGGAAGTGAACTATGTATGGGGAATAGTGGACAGTACAGTGAGGGACAGTGTTTAGGATCAAATGGTGGAAGGCCGTGAATGTTAGGTTAGGGAACCTGAACTTTATATTAGGCCTGGAGATATTTTGACAATTTCTGAGAATGAAAATGATGATATTGGGCCTGGCTTCAGGAGGACTTGTTATCCAGAGGCGATATATGGAATATACTGCAGGGATGAAGCTGGAGAGAAGAACCTGGGAAAGAGACGATTGCAGCACTCTGAAAGAGATCAGGTGGGGCTGAACAGGGTTGGTGGGAATGGAGAGAAAGGGGCATCACCAGACATATTGCTAACAGGGTGTGGGGCAGGGGGAGAAGGGCGGGTGGCAAGAGAAGTAATCTGTTACATACCAGGAGCTGAGCTAGGGGATTTTCACATATAACTTCATTTAGTTCTCCCAACAATCTTATGAGAAGATTATTATTATTGTTCTCATTTTGTAGAGGAGGAAACTGAGAGTCAGAGAGGTTAAGCAACTTTTCCAAGGTCACACAGCAAATAAGTGGTAGAGCAGGGATTTGAACCCAGAGAAAGAGGAGATAGATCCAATTTGGTGACTAAGTAAATGTCATGGGCAAGAGTAGAGAGGAGCTCATGATGGTGGAGGTATGGATTTCAGAGCCTGGATGGCTGGTGATGCCACCAATGGAAGCAAAACCCCAGGAACAGGGTCTGGTTTGGTGGATGATTGGTAGACGTGTCAGCCTGTAGCGGTGCCATGCTGAGCCCACAGAAGGCAGGCCCCACCACTGGGAGAGGGGCCATGGTGGCTGTCAGCCCTGCACACCCTCTCCCGTGGCTCAGTGTCGTGACCATTGCCGAGCCTGCTGTGAGGAAGGGGGGTGGAACCTGCAGGCTCTCAGGTACTGACAAGGTGGCTAGGAGAAGCTGGCTGAGGCAGGTCTAGTGGGGGATTCCCCCAGGACCTGGACAGTCAGTCACTGAGTTTATGTCACTGCCTCACTTTTATTCCACACGGAACGATTGTGTGTCCTGTTGTGATGCAGAGGGGACTCGTGCACTTGCCATGACTCCCTGGATGAGAATTCGTTCAGGTTGTCATGTTTTCCCAGGCCCTGATTTCCTCATGCTTCCCCCATAGAAGAGTTAGACTGGTCCTAAAGATGCAGGTGCAGAATACTGTGGAATTCCATGAGTGCCATTCAGGGCCTGAGAGTGGGGCCAGGGCCTGTTACAATGTCACAGAATCAGGGCGCTCTAGGGACAAGTCTGCTGTATTTTACAGATGAAGAAACTGAGGCTTTGGAGAATCTCAGTATTTGACCCAGTGGTTAGTGAATGGCAGAGCTGGTATTCTCTTTTTTTCCCTTGAACAACACATACACACACACACACACACACACACACACACACACACACAAATATATGCATAAAGCCGTACATGATTTCCAGTCATCTGCCTATCTGCTGAGTAATTTCTTTGACTTCTCAAATTGTTTACTTTCCTCTAAGAGAAAGTTGATAAGGCACAGTTTAGTTAGAGAGTCAGAAAACATCCTGTCCAAATACGAGTCAGGTCAAAGGAGTCCCTGGGTGGTACAAACAGTTAACGTGCTCTGCTGCTAACTGAAAGAGCAGGTTTGAGTCTGCCCAGAGGCACCACAGAAGAAAGGCCTGGCAGTCTATTTCCAAAAAATGAGCCACTGAAAACTATGGAGCACAGTTCTACTCTGACACACGTGGGTTCACCATGAGTCAGACTCGACAGCAGCATTATTTTTAAGCTCAAAAGGTACCTGTGTGAAATACCAGAACCCTAAGGCACAAAGAAAAGGCAGAAAAGGAGAGGATAGTCATGGAAGAAGGAGGAGAGACAAAGGGAAGAGAAAAAGGAAGAAAGGAAAATCTGAGTTTATGGCACAGACAACTCGGTGCCATGGGCAAAGCTGCCTTTGGAGACCTGCATTTTGGGAACCTGGGCTCCCCTCTGCTCAGAGAGGCAGCATGAAGCAGGGAGATAACCAGTTGGGCTTAGAACAGACAAGAGCTAGTCAGCTTTATAATTTATTGTCCAACATAGAAAACTTAGGAGAGTGAAAGCAAGGGTATTAATAATTATGCTGGGACAACAGGCATATGCCAGGATGTCCCGGGCAAACTAGTCACCCTTATGACAACCAGCACACATTAAGTGCTAGACATGGTTCCAATGGTGGTACGTATATTTGCTTACTTGAGCCTCACAACAACACAGACAAGTGAGTGCTGTTCTCATTCCCATTTTATAGAAGAATAAACCGAGAAACAGAGAGATGAAGTATCATGCCCATGGTCACACCACCCGTAAATGGTGGAGGCAGGATTAGAAGCCAGGAAGTCTGGCCACTCCAGAGCCTGTGCCTTAAGCATCATACCACCTTGGCTGCCTATTCACTGACAGCGTCAAGACAAGGAAGAGAGTCCCCTTCTCCTCTTCCAGCACTCAGCATACTGACTTTCGGGTCTTTGTTTCTCTTGACACTTGCTTTAAATGTCAATGTGGCATACCTTCACCTGGATTTAAAAAAAAAAAAAGTGTTTACAGATGAGGCTGAGGTCATAGGGGAGGAAACACCCAGTAGGTTTTGTTCTTCGCCCACACCTCCTTCGGAAGGGTCCCGGCCTCAGTTCTGTACCTTCTAGCTCATCCTTCCCTTGTAACCACTCTGCCCTTTCGGACTAAGTCAATGAGGTCCTATGGCTGGGTTAGGCATAGGAAGGAGGGACTTTGTGAAGGCCAGTGTTAGGATTGGGTTCCTAAGGGACCTCGTCAGCCTGGGGCAACTAGAAGGCACCACTGTGTGATGGACAGTTACATTCAGAGACCTCTTCTGCTTGAGGAACGTAGAATTTTCTTTTATGACAGATTCCTCTGGCGACATTACATTCTCTTTGTGTCATCTTGCGCTGGCTCCTAGCCCCTTCCCTCCCCGCAGCTTTCTCAGATGTTAGCAGGGCACTTTCTTTTCCTGCCTGTTTGGTGACACATTCTGGGCTGAGTCGGCTGAGGCAGCAGCCTCAGTGCAGATTCAGTGGCAGAAGGAGCCTGACTTAGGGAGATGCCGCGGGTTTTTCTAGGAGATGCAGGGAGGTAGGAACAGGCAGGCTTTGACTGTGGTTCATATTCATGTCCCCACTACCTGTGCTGAAGACGCCTTATTCACATAAGGGACAGATAGAACATGAGGCTGGGCCTGAGAAGTTGCGGCAGGATGGAAACAGTGCCTTCCCCAGGGATGCCCAGCATGTGGCTGGATTGGTTTAGCACCTGCCCTCTGCTCCCGGCTCTCCCCTGGGTCTGTGGAATTCTGCGTTGTACTGGGCTGGGAGGAAACATGAGGAGGGTGAGGTTTAGCACACATGCTGTAGGGGTGTGAAGACCATCAGGCGTGGGTGCCCTCCTCCCAGAGCCTGTATTTGTGCTTCTGTCTGGGTAGCTTCCTTCACTTTCTTTTTATCTCACAGCAGCACCAGGAGAAGTAGGAGGTTGGCTACAGTGGCTCAATTACCAGCGCAGACAAGAAGAAAATCTCCTATTACCTGGGCAATTGGTTTATTTTCAGTTTATTTACTTTAGAGATTGTTTGGTGTCAAACTCCAGGATTTGCAGCTGGAGTTTTACTGGTAAATGAAGCTTTGCCACATTATCTAATCCACATAACCACACACCCTCACCCAGTGGGATGGAAGGGTGGATTAGTGCTGACGTGGGAAGGGAGACAGACTTCCTGAAGCCCCACCCTGACCAAACACGGAACTCCAGGGAGCCTCTTCTTGCTACACCTTGAGGTTAGATGAACAGAAATGCACCAAGCATGGTTGAGAGCCTGGCATGTATGAATTCATTCAATCCTTTACAGCAGGCTTATTAGATAGGTACTATTATCATAATTATCCCCATTTTCCAGATGAGAAAACCAAGGCTCTGAGAGGTTGAATAACTTGCCTGAGGTCACACAGCTAATAAGAAGCTGAGCTGAGATTTGAAGCCAGGCAACTTGGCTCACTTCTGAATCTAACCAGTCACGTGTCCTCAGGATTATTAACCCTAGAAGCCTGAGTTTCTTCCCTCTTCAGTGAAATGGGGAAAATTACCTGCTAGTTCATCTCAGGTGAGCTAATGGATTTGAAAAGGCACCGTGGTCAAGGCTTACCTGGCATCATTGGCCATGGCATCTTTACTTGTTTTGAGAGTTTGCTGTTCAGAGCTCTATTATCCTCCTTCTTGTCAATGTGTCAGTCTTGGACTGAAATTCCCCAGGGGCCAGGGACAGAGTTTATCACCTACTTAGCATCTATGCTTACTGAGTGCCTTCTGCGCCAGCAGGAGATCTGGTTTAAGAAGACAGGACATGGTCCCTGCAACAAGCATTCACAGTCCCCTAGGTTAGGGGAATGATGGATCTAAAAAGACAGCCAATGATATTAGTATTTATAGGTAAGCAGAGTAAAGCATGTTTCTTGTGGCTTCACTAAGGAGGTGGGATTTGAGGTAGACCCAGAAGAACTGGCAGACTTTGGGAAGCCAGAGAAGAGCATGGATGGTAGGGCATGTGAGCAGAACATGGTGGGCAAAAGCATGTTCGTGAATGGTGAGTGAGCCAGCCTGCCTGGAAGGTCGCCAGTAGGGGTCTGTGTCACCAACTCAGTCTGTCCAGCTTCCTTCAGATCTCCCCACCAGAGAACTGCCTTCCTGTGCTTTTAATGACCAGGAAGTTGGGAAATAGGCAGCCGAGAAATAATGCTAGGCCCCTGGGGCTGAGGCAGCTTCACCAGTGTGGAAAAGCCCAGCCCATGAGGCACTGCAGGCACAGTGACAGGCTGGGATGCCCTTTGGGGACATGAATGGGAGGCAAAAAGGTCACAGGGAAGGGGATTTTTTTGTGGGGGCGCAGAAGGCGTTTTGCTAAAATGACTCTTTCTATAACCTGAGCAGGGCTGAAAACTAGAGACTTTCTTCTGAAAGGCAAGGGTCTTCTCAACAGGCAGCAGTACCACTGTCCCCAGGTGAGAACACTGAGGGGCTGGAAAAGGGGAGGAGGTTCTTGTTAGTTTCATTCTGTGGCTCGAGTCATCTGAATCATGGCCAGAAATGACGAAGGGGGAGATATCAGCAGGAAAGCCCAAATGTTCTGCACAAGAACCTCTAGATCTCTGGTGACATGGCTTGCGGTGACGTTTTGGTTTTCAAGTCTTCTGGGAGTTTGGGTTAAATGGACATCCTGGATAAGGGTCATGTCGGCATGAGGGAGATCTTGACTCACAAGGCCTTCTGGGGGGAATTGTGCATGGACACTGCCAGATAGAATCCCACCCGCCCCCCGCACAATCCCACAAAGAGGTGTCCCAACTCTCCTTTATGTCATTTTTGTTTTAGTGTCTCCAATGGGCTAAGAGTTGGGACGTACATAGGGTTTGGCTCCAGAAAGTACTACAGTGATGCACTGTCTCAGCTTCCCTGGCTGCACAGTAGCCTTGCCATCAGAAGCCCCCTCCACCTGGGCAAACTTTCTGCTGCTGATTTCTGTTACTTTCTGGTTTTTAAAATTCTCTGTTTCAGCCAAACAAGCTTCTGTGAAACTGTCCTCCTTTGCACCAGGTTCTGTGCTAAGTGCTTTATGTAGCACCTTGTAAAATCTCCCAACAGTCCTATAAAGTGGTTGTTATCCTCTTCTCTCTTCAGTTAAGGAAACTGAGCAACAGAGGCGTAAGTAATGTACCCTGATAGCTTTCCTTTTTCTTCTAGACAGGAGTGTAGTTGTATAGAACCAAGCACAGCTGGCCCTACCTTGGTACATTGTTGTCTACTCCGGAAAGCTCCTAGACTCTGCATGGATTTGGCTGTGTATTATATGAACCACATTCTAGTAGGGTTCTTAACTGGAGCCATTAGCCAAAAAGGATTTTCTTGAAAATAGATTAATTACATACTGTGGACAAACTGCTAATGGAATCTACCAAACTGCTAAATTAAGCTTTTTAACTAATTATACACATACTATAAAAGTGTGAGTTTAGCTTTGACCATGGGTCTCTCCCCACACAGACAGTGGGTGAATCTTCCCTGGCTGTCAGGGGCTTGGTCAGTGTCTTGGTTCTTGTCCTTAATTGTGATCAGTTGTGCTTTTCTGTCTCCTCTTGGTATCTTGTTGCACCTTGACTCTGCATTTGCTCAGGACACAGTTCATTTCTCAGGCTTGGTTGTCCTGGCTGCAAATAACTGCTGAGTGTGTTTCCATTCCTCCAGCAGGCATTCTTTGTGGCATTTTTATCTGCAGTATGTCTTTCTGATACATTTCCTGTTGCTTGTTAATACCTTCTCTATGGACTGTACTAAAGGAGCCCTGGTGGCGCAGTGGTTAAGCGCTTGGCTGCTAACCAAAAGGTGGGCGGTTCGAAGCCACCAGTCGCTCCGAGGGAGAAAGATGTGGCAGTCTGCTTCCGCAAAGATTATGGCCTAGGAAATACTATGGAGCAGTTCTGCTCTTTCCTATAGGGTCACTGTCAGTCAGAATTGACTCAACAGCAATGGATATGGACTGCACTAGTCCCTGCTGTGTCTCTCAGTAGTCAGATTTCTGGGGCTTATTTTTGCTTGGAGCTCAGAGTTCTGGCTTTGGTAGATATTGCTTAATTCTTAGGGAATAAAGTCAGCTGGAGCAACAGCAAAAAAACTCACTAGACTTTCACATGGACCCCATGCATGATAATTAGATAATTTATTGAATGCCTGCCATGTGCCAGGCACTGTTTCTAATCTAGGTCTTGTTTTTGTTAGATGCTGTGGAGCCAGTTCTAACTCATAGCGACCCTATGTACAACAGAACAAAATACTGCCTGGTCCTGCACCATCCTCACAATCGGTGCTGTGTTTGAGCCCAGTGTTGCCGCCACTGTGTCAGTCCATCTCGTTGAGGATCTTCCTCTCTTTTGCTGACCCTCTACTTTACCAAGCATGACGTCCTTCTCCAGGGACTGATCCCTCCTGATAATATATCCGAAGTATGTGAGATGAAGTCTCGTCATCCTCACTTCTAAGTAGAATTCTGGCCAGAATCTAGGTCTTAGCATCCCCATTTTACACATGAGGAAACTGAGGCTCAGCGAGGTTAAATAACTTTTGTGCTGCCGATGCTCCTGCATCAGACTGGCTCCCTACAAAGAGCTGACCCTTTGTGGGGTTTGCCTGGTAATAGAGCTCTATTAGCACACCTGTAAAATGAAAGCAGGAATCCCCTGATTCCACATGAGGTGAGCTGCCACAGGCAGCTCCAATTTACCTCCTCAAAATATAAGCCATTCAGAAATACAGGGGTAGGGAAGGCCAGTTAAAAAGTCTGATATAGAACTTCATTTTAAGAAATGCAATTTTAATACATTGAACCACAGCTTGAATCAGAAACAAAGACACAAAAAGGAACTACTAAGTAAAATGAATGTTAATGAAAAAGAAAAATTACTAGGCCTCCATTATGGAATCCCACATTTCAAACTGAAAAGTTTTGGTGTTGCTTTTTTTTTAAACACGTAAGCCCTATGGAGTTAGAAATAGAATTAAAAGTTTTTCTTTGTCCTGAATAGCAATTACATTATGCCACATACCATGTCTGAATTTTCTCACACTTTAGAGTCTAAATCAATGTGGTCTTATTTTGGGTTAATGCTGAAAAAATGGATCAACACGTACTTATTGAACACCTACTGTGTTCAGTGCATTATACTGGGGGAAAGAACAAAGGACGTGCTGCTTCTTTTGACCAGACACAAACAAAAGACAGCTGGAGCACCCAGGCAGCATGTGTAGCTATTGCCAATGGGAAGGAACAGACTGCATGTGCTCTAGAAGGAAACTGGGTTTTGGAAGGGCCTGAGTAGGTGGGAATGAGCTGGGCCTTCGAGGGTGGTAGATAGTGGCAGGGAGCCCTGATGGGAACTTCCATTAGGGCCCGTCAGTCCATCTTAATAGTGTCTGAGGAACATTCTGCCTGGAAATTAAACCAACAAAGTTCTTCCCAAGCCATAAAATGTTCCTTAACACACTGCCATCAAGTTGATTCCAATGCATGGTGACCCCATGTGCTACACAGTAGATCTAAGCTCCATAGGGCTTTTTGGGCTGTAATCTTTATGGAAGCAGATCACCAGGCCTTTCTACTGTGGCACCGCTGGGTAGGTTCAAACTGCCAACCTTTCAGTTAGTACTCGAGCACAAACTGTTTGCACCACTCAGGGACCTAAAATGTGCCTTAAAACCAAAATTCGTTGCCATCGAGTTGATTGCGACTCCTAGCGACCCTATAGCCCTACCAGTATTTCTAATGGTTGCCTCTCCTCCTGCTGGTCTTCACTGACTCAGTTTACCTCCTCAAAGAATGTGAGACTTCTCCCAGTAAAGAGCCAGGATTCGATTTTAGACTACCTGAGTCTTCCTCCATCTAGACAGGGGTATAGTTGTATAGAACCAAGCACAGCTGGCCACACCTCGACACATGAGTGTCTACCCCAGAAGGCTTCAAGAATCTGCATGGGTTCGGCTATGTATTATACAAACCATGTTCCATCAGGATGGCGGTGGTGTTCGGAAACCTGCAGAAGGCGCTCTGAGATGTAGAGTGGAAGCAGGAGGGACTACCTCTGAGACTCAGCCTCTTCTTGCACAGTTATCCACCAGGAAAAGCAAACCAAAACAGCATGAAAGGAGAGGCCCAGATGGTAACTATTTCAACATTAGGCCCATTGATGAATTCTTTTATGCCTGCCATTTCATTTCTTTTCAGCCCTGGTCAGAGGGGCAAAGGCAAGCTTCCACAGTTTCAGCAGTATCCTGGGCCTGTCATGATGGTTTGTGCAGCCCTCTCTGCCCCAGCCTGCCTGGGCTGCCCACTTGTTTACTCAACCCTGCAGCCATGCCGTACTGTGTCCACAGCCCTCACCAGCAGATCTCTGGGGTTGGGCTGTCCCAGAGAGAGAGATGTTAACTAGCACAGTGCCAGTCATGGCTGACTGTGTCTTGCCCTCACTCAGAGGACACAGGTGCCCACTCCATTCACTCCATTGCTAATGGCAGTTAGCCTGTGAACTCCAGGCTGCTTGGGGCTAATTAGTGCTCCTGAGGGTGTGGTTTTATTTTCTTAACTAAGGGGCAAGCTGAGTGACTAAGCCGTGCCCCGTGTCCTCTGCTCTGCCCCATTCAGAATGCAAGTGCCAACTTGATGGCAGTCCTAATGACATCCTCTTAAGACCTGGGTGCAGCGAAGTAGGCGGATGGGCAATGTGATGCTCAGGCTCAGAGGTTGCACTTGACAGCAGCTGCTGGTTTGTGGCAACTTTGCCACCTGCTACCGGTGGGTCTCAATTGCCTCATCTCTAAAATAACTGCTCTTCATACCTCTTAGGAATGTTACTAAGATGGAATGAAACAATGAAGATGTGAAAGTGCCTTAAAAAGATGAAACCTTTCTTAGGTCATTATAATAGATCCATCTAGCATCGGGTCAGTCCTCAGTGACTCTTGTCACTAGGGTGAACTGAAGAGTCCAGTGAGGGGTTGAGGTTTGGCCAGTGTCCCATAGCCCGGAGCTCTCTAACCTGCCAACTCCAGAGTCTCAGGAGGAAGTACAAAGGGGTCCAGCCTGCTGGGGACCTCAGGACCTTAGGCTATGCTTCCATCTAGGACATCACGGAGATCTCTGGAAACAGAGTGGGAATCACAGTTTTCTTGCAGAGTGGAAAAAAAATGAGGCTTAGTCGTCTTTAAGAAACAAGTAATCCATGGTATGTCCTGATTATTTAGAGCTTCTGCCCTCCATTTGCAAACATTTGGCCAGGGGTGTGGAGGGTGGAGGGAACAATAGAGAATAAAGGGAGGAGGAGGATGGGTGTCAGCCTGTGAGAATGTGTGTGTGTGTGTGTGTGTGTGTGTGTGTTTGTGTATGAGAGAGAGAGAGAGACCCGTTGACTTACTTGGTGTAGATTCAAGTCATCTCTCACGCACTGAGTGCCTGCCACATGTAAAGCCCTGCGCTACAAGGTGGTATATTATCATCATCCTTAATTTAAAGGTGAATAAACTGAGGCTTATAGAAGCTAAGCAGCTTGCTCAAGGCCACATAGCCAGTCAGTGTAGAATCAGAATTCAAATCCAGCCGCTTGGACTGCAGATCCCACTGTCAACTCTAAGTTACAGTACCTTGGCGATGATTTTTCATATTGACAAAGCTCTTTGAGAATTATACAGCAGCTCCAGTCCCAGACTCTGCCTTTAAATATTTACAACATAGTGAGGTGAGTATCAACACTGGGTATTATAGACCCAACAGTACATATTAAATGGAATCATGACAATGGAAGCACTTAGTAACTTGTAAGATGCTCTACAAATACAGGATATAATTATTGCCTGCAGTTTACAGATGAGGAAAATAAAATTAGAAAGGTTAAGTGGCCTGCCCAAGGACATAGAGGTAGCAAATGGCAGAGTGAGGATGCAAAGCTAGGTCTTCGAATTTCAGGCTTTGTTTCATTGATACCATCAAGGAAAGATTGGCTCTGAGTTTATGTGTTCCCCAGAAAAGGGTTGCAAAATGAGAATTAGGTAGAGAACATAAAGGTGACTAAGCTACCTTTTCTTAGTTGCCTTTTACTGCTTTGGTTTTTCTCTACCTTTTAAGTCTTAAATGAAACTGAGGGTGAAGGCAGGATTGGGGCCAGGGGTCTCTCAGGGTTGGGAATAGGGATGGCGGAAGGTGACCAGGAATCACTTATGTGTCACTATATCCTAGGTGGAGGGAGAGCCCTGGGGAAGGATGGCAGCAAGGATGATGGGCAGGACGAGCTGTTTTGCACATGGGTGGGCCAACACATATTTTGTGCCCCCATAAAACTGAGAACACAAATTACTTTTGAATTGTAAGTTAAACTGGAATCCAGTCTATATCCCACAAGGCTTGTGTGTACACATGCTGTATTTTTTAAATAAAGAAATCATGAATGTTTTATTTATGATTTTATTAAAGATCTTAGACTTGGTGCTGGAAAGATGAAAACATCCGCTAAACATCAGCTCTGTGGTGTAGATTCACACAATATGAAAAAATGCAAGCATTTCATCTTAGATCTGAAGCAGAGGGGCAAGTCCTTGGTTGCTAACAATATTTATTTGTTTACTTATTAATTTTTGAAGGGATGACAAATTAACATTCATTTTACACCTTCTCGATGCAGCAGCTATGTTGGGAGCTTTTGTATGTGTTTGCTCATGTATTCTTCACAAATACCTTGCATAAGTGACACTATTTTAGGAATTTTTAAGATGAGGAAATTGATCCTCTGAGAGAGTAATTAACTTGGTTCAAGTATCACAAATAGTAAGATATGAAGCAAGATATGAGTATATGTCTGACTCCAAATCCATGTACATATTTTCAAACTTGTTTTTAATTTCTTTAAACACATTATTAAGTCAATGTCTGAATATCCCATTATCTGAAGTCTCTGGCCAGTGAACTCCTTCCTTTCTTGCCAGTTCATCAGTGATTTTAGGAAAACTGTTTTTATACTTTATACAGAATTTTCAGTTGTCTTCAGGAGGGTCAGTCTAGGTACCTGGCCTGCAATATTGCTGGAAATAGAAGTTTAGCATATTTACTTAAAATCGACAAAATTACGAGGGGAAAAGTAATCAAATGGAGAGTTTCATTCAGGAACCTAGAATTGCACACACTGTACTAAATGTGTGTGTTTTTTAATATTTAATTTTAATTTTTTTGTGTGAAAATATACACAGCAAAGGATATATCATTTCAACAAATTCTACATGTACAATTCAGTTACATTCTTGCTATCCCTTTTCAGATTATTCCACTATCAATGCCCAGCTACCATTACTGAACGTTTTAAGATTCTATAAAACAATCCTGATCAAAAGTGGGGGAAAAGGGGAACAATTTCAAATCCTCAATGGAATCCATCGAGGCTGGCGAACACCTGAAACTAAACGTGTCTTATGAGCCCCTGAAGTGTGCATGAAGTGTCTTAATGAAAGTCCTCTCACAGTGAGGGTTGCCCAGCTAGAGTAGCAGCGTGATGGAGACTTGTCTGATTGGCACCACATCCACACAGGACGTGACACCAGAAGTAGCATGACCAAGCAAGATGAGTTTTGATTCAGTGAGACCTGAGATCTGCATTTCTAGTAAGTTCCCTGGTGTTGCTGTTCTGGTGACCACTTTGAGAACCACCAGTGCAGACTGGTAAAGAGCATTAGCTCTGGAGCTCTACTGCCTAGGCTCATATCCTGCCCCTGACACTCACCTCCTGTTAACATTTAAACTTTCTATGCCTCAGTTTACTTATCCACAAAATGGGGCTAATAATATGAGCTACCTCATAGGCTTTGGGAGGGCACTAAATGAGTTGATACTCATAAAGCACTTAAAGTAGTGCCTGGTTCATTTTAAGTGCTCAGGAAATGTTAGCTGCCACCATTGTTTATTTTTATTTTTATCAGTATTCATAGCTTTGCTAGTAAATGTCTGCACCTCCCTCAATGATTTTCTACTCTTTGTTCAAGACTGTAGTTTATTTTCTGAGGAGCTGTTTGCCAATTCTCTTCCACCCCGAGTCTTCCTTGCCCTCTCCTTTGTGCCCACACAGACCAGTGTTCACGCCCGATCATTGTATATGTCACATTGCACTTAGTTCTTTACCAGGAGGGTGTCTCCCTCACTTTGCACAACACAAGGTTTCATTCATTCTTGAGTCCCTTAGAGCCTAGTCAAGTGTCTGGTACATCAGAGGGGCTCAACAATGTTTCTAAAACAAATGACTGAATTGGCATGTGTTTTAGAATTTGTGTGGAAAATATGGTAAATGTGTCTAGTCTGGGAAAAGGGACTGAGAACCAGGAAAAAGTGAGGAGAAGAGGGTGTGTTTGTGGCATGAAAGTTTGGGAATGTTGTAGGGATAGTGGGAGTATGATTCGGAAATATGGTTCTATAGTTTTAGAAATATCTAAGTGCACATCACTTGGGATAATCTCTGCTGTAGGCAGCAAAAAACCTCAGTAGACCTAAATGATAAGGTTGCCTAGAGCCCAGATGATAAAGGTATTTACTATTTTATAACAAGAATTCTAGAGAAAGGGTGGTGGCAGGATTGTTTAATCTGGTGGTTCAGTGATGTCATCAAGGACCCAGGTTCTCTCCATCTTCTTGCTCTGCCCTCAAACTTCCCCTTCATAGTCACGTTGTAGCTTCAGAAATTCTAGTCAACACACTAGAAAATACAGCATCTACCAGAGGAAAAGACCCTTGAATCTCCTTTTTTAAGAATCAGAAAAGCATTTCCAGAAGCGTCTTCAGGAGGCCTCCCCCATGTCTCAATGACTAGAGGTGGTCACAAGCCTACCCCTAACCTATTCACTAGCAAGGGGCCTGGGTGAGACCTCTGAGCTGGGATAGACGCCTTAACAAAGTTGAAATTATGTTAGAAAGGAGGAAGGGAGAAGTGGATGTTCTTAGGCAAGCACCAGTGTCTGCTTTAAAGCCTGACCCAGTCCCCAGCTGGAAGTTTATTTAAAAAGTCACAGGATAGAAGCTAAGTGATTTCAAAGTTCATTTCCACCCTGAAAGTCTGTAAAGAATTACTTGAAGTCAGAGTGTGGAAACCTTTCCTCTGTCTGTTCCACCTGCAGGTGATGCTCTGACCACAGATGCCCTTCAGGAGGCTGGTGTGGAGACAAAATCAGGCCATCAAGCTGCTCATCAAGGGTGGGGTGGCACCAGCTGGCCACTCTTCCTCCATGAGCTCAGCCTGGCTCTCCACTGGGCACTCGGCACGGCCACGTCTCTTCCTACAGAAAGAGCTGCAGGAGGAACCCTGAGGGAGCCAGAACCTAGCAGTCTGGGATTCAGACAAAGCTCCTGGAGAGCTCAGTCAAGCTTCACTGCCCCTCCTACCCCCAGGTATGTAACTGGACATGTGGTTTACTTATGGTGAGAATCAGAGGTTCCTAGATGCAGGTTATACTGGGAGCAGCCACCTGAGAGAAGACTGGGCTAAATAAACAAATGTTCTGAAAGATGCTGAAGTAAGCAGCATCTCTGCTAGGGGTCTCTTTCTGCCAAAAACAAAAAACAAAAGAACAGTTGCCACTGAGTCTATTCCTACTACTGGTGACCCGTGTGTGTCAGACTAGAACTGTGCTCCATAGGGTTTTCAATTGCTGATATTTTGGAAGTGGATTGCCAGGCCTTTCTTCCAAGGTGCCTATGGGTGGGCTTGGACCTCCAACCTTTGGAGTAACCTTTGAGTTAGCCTTTCAGTTAGCAGCCCAGTACATTAACCGTTTGCACCACCCAGGGACTCCCCAACTTTCTGCAGCCCCCCTTAAGAACTCTGTTAATGAGTTTACCAAAGTAGGCTCCCAAACCACCTGGACTCATGTTTTCTGCTTATCAGATTCATGGAGAGCTCCAAATAGGCTCACTGTCCCTCTAGGGTCTGCCTGTCTGATAAGGAAAAGAGAACTGATAAGAAATTGATGGGAGAGGCTTCAACCAAGTATACAGATAATGATCATGGTAGGAGTGGGTATCTGCAGTGGGCAAGAAGCTTGGAGCCCATGCTAGCAGCAGTGGCAACAGCCACTAGAAATTGTCTGCTAGCATAACATCCTTAAGTTTTTCTAGTCTTCTAGACACACATATCAGGAGCAGCTAGAAACAAGCACAGTGGAAGGTTGAATCTGGATGGCGGTACGGTTAAGAGTGACTTCTATCGCATACATTGGGGGTAACACTTACTTGGTCTTTATGATATGTATCTTTCTATTTTATGTATCTGTTTTGAATTTTCAACCACGTTGCAAAATCTCTGAGGGGCAATGATAGAATATATTTCTCTTATATTCTTCACAAGATGAATGCGCAGTAATTTTTATTGGTTACGTTTTTACTGTATAAAGCATTGCCGTTGAGTCAACTCTGACTCATGGCGACCCCATGTGTGTCAGAATAGAACTGTGCTCCATAGGGTTTTCAAGTGCTGATTTTTTGGAAGTAGATCACCAGGCCTTTTTTTTCCAAGTTGAACTTCCAGCCTTTCACTTGGCAGCTGAGCATATTAACCATTGGCACAACCCAGGGACTCCTTTTGCTGCATACCTTGCAATAAAACCTGATCAGTCAAGGTCCTAGAATTTTCACTCACTCAGGCAGAGTTGTCAACAGTATCTGTTGAACACCTGCTAAGACGAAACAGTGTCAGATGCCTTTGCTACTTGAGCTGGCCTGAGGTTGCTAGGTGAGCTCAATCAAAGCGACAAGACTAGGGACATGCAAAGGGCTAGGAGTGAATGTTAACAGTGTCCCTTGATGCGAAACGGAAGAGTCAGGGACAAGAGTCAGCAGGGGCACATGTCCTCTGTTCTGTCGGCACTCTCTAGAGAAGTTTGCTAGAGCTGGGGCCCAACTGGACACACCATGAACCTGGGCTCCAGTGGAGGAACTCTAACCCCTATGTGCTTCCTTTATATAGAACAAGTAGGGGAGAAGTCTTGCCAGTGGGGAACAAACAGGTCATTGAGGTTCCAGGCAGCCTTAAAATTAGAGGAATGCTGTTAAATTCCATTTGCCAGCACCTGGAGACCTTGAAGCTCCCCAGATCCACAGGAAGCTGAATTTTGGGGTGGCCTCTCCCAGAGTGAGGAAGCCAGGAACCTCACTTTATCCTGTGGAAAGTTGCATCTCCTTCCTCTGGGAGAGGGGGAGCGCTGGGACCCAACTAGCTCATTGCCAGGCAATCCAGAGAGAGTTACAGGGATCTGATATTGAACAATCTACTTGTCTCCGAACATATTAAAACTTGGACCCTGTGCTGCCAACTTTTCTGCCCCCCACTTTAGTACCCCTTAGTGCAGAAGTTGCCAGCTGGAGGCCTGCAGGCCCTTTTCAGCCTATAGATGTGCACTGGTCACAGTGACTGGTGTTCACAATGTTTTTATACTTTGAAAAAGCAATAAACTCATGTGGCTCAAAAATCAAATCATTATAGAAAGATACGTGGTAAAAGTCAAAGCTCTTATCCTTGCCTCTGTCTGCCTGTCCAGGCACCTCCTTAGTCATCACTTTTGTTTCTTATGTATCATCTTATATCTAATCCTTCCAGAGTTTCTTTTTGCAAATACAAACCAGTAGAAATATATATTCTGCCTCCATCTCTTTCTTTCTTACATAATTTACATAAATTATAACATACTGTACACTCTGGTTTTGTACCTTACTTTTTTCACTTAGTCATTTATCTTGGAGGTCTTTCTATATCAGCATGTAGCGAGTGTTCTCATTCATTTTTACAGGATGTAGTATTCCAGTGTTTGAATGCCCCATACTTTATTCAACCTATCTTCTACTAATGGACTCTTGGGTTGTTTTTAGTCATTTGCTGTTTATTACAAGTAATGCTACAGTAAATAAGCCTGCCATTTTATATGTGTACCTGCACACACATGATATTTAAAAATTCCGAAGTATTTCTGGATTATTAAAAGGGCTAGTGTCTTAGTTATCTAGTGCTGCCATAACAAAAATACCATAAGTGGATGGCTTTTACAAAGAGAAATTTATTCTCTCACAGTCTAGGAGGCTAGAAGTCCAAATTCAGGGTGCCAGCTCCAGGGGAAGGCATTATCTCTCTCTTTTGGTTCTGGGGGAAGGTCCTTGTCATCAATTTCCCCTGGTCTAGGAGCTTCTCAGCACAGGGACCCCAGGTCCAAAGGACACGCTCTGCTCCTGGCACTTCTTGCTTGGTGGCGTGAAGTCCCTTTCCTCTTTGCTCGATTCTCTTTTTATGTCTCAACATACAACCTAATCCTGTAAATTGAGTCCTGTGTTGTTAACATAACTCCCTCAATCTTGCCTCATTAACATCATAGAGGTAGGATTTACAACACATAGGAAAATCACATCAGATCACAAAATGGTGGACAACCACACAGTAGTGGCAGTAATGGCCTAGGCAAGTTGACACACGTTTTGAGGGGACACAATTCAATCTATAACAGCTGGAAACACTGGACTCTAATAACTGCATGTTGACAATTGGTTGGATTTGAGCAGCAGTTCTTTTAAGTAGGACCAACCTGCTTCCATCTGACACGTTCCCCACCACCTCGCACTGTCTCTCGTCCATTTAGGCAGGTGTTGATTGCCATTTATCATCACAATTATGCTGTTTTCCTTACGGTAGGTTAAGGAGGAGGGGGAAATAGCTCTAGTACTCCTGTCTCTTCAAGGTAGAAACTGAAAGCCCAAGGAGGCTGCCTTTTTCAAGAACAGGGGGAGAGGGCAAATTTCTACATGGGTGTGATTCTGCTTCATTTGCACCTGACTACTTGGCTTATTGATGTTACTCGTCTGGGCATTGGAGTTTGCAGACCCTGCCTTGGTGCATCCATGCCTTTCCGTCATCTCAGAGTTATGGGAAAGGAGCTCTGCTCTCTAGTTGCTTTAACACTTTCTGGGTAGCTGCTCAGAGACCAACAATAAAAATGAACAAGACAGCAAAAAGCACTGTTCTATTACAAGTGTTATCTCACCAGAACCTCATGAGAAAGTAGTATTATTATCTCCATTTTATAGATGACGAAACAGTAACAGAGAAGTGTAAAGTAGCTTGACAGTAACTCACAAGTCCTACGTGGTGGAGTTTACATTTATATTTCGGTCCCCAGTGATTTTTCGGCTCTAGGGCCTGATGTTGTAGCCAATATATTATATTATGCTGCCTCCAAAGTCTTAAAAAAAGGTGTGGTTTATAGTTAACCTCTCATCTTCTAAGTTTGTTATTGTCTTAGTCATCTAGTACTGCTAAGGCAGAAATACCACAAGTGGATGGTTTTAACAAAGAGAAACTTATTTTCTCACAGTCTAGTAGGCTACAAGTCCAAATTCAGACACTGGCTCCAGGGGAAGTCCTTCTCTCTCTGTTGGCTCCAGAGGAAGGTCCCTGTCATCAGTCTTCCCTTGGTCTGGGAGCATCTCAGTGCAGGAACCTCTGGTTGAAAGGATGTGCTCTGTTCCCGGCATTGCTTTCTTGGTGGTATGAGGTCCCTCTCTCTCTCTGCTCGCCTCTCTCTTTCATATCTCAAAAGTTAGGACTGGCTTAAGACACTAATCTTGTAGACCTCATCAATATAACTGCTATTAATCCATCTTATTACATCATAGTAATAGAGTTTACAACACATAGGGAAATCACATCAGATGATAAAATTGTAGACAATCATATAATACTGGGAATCGTGACCTGGCCAAGTTGACAGATATTTTGGGGGGACACAATTCAATCCATGACAGTTATCAATGACAGCATGGGCATGATAGTCATGGCAAAGATAAGCAAGACATTTCTGAAAATAAATGAGATTATTACCTACTCCAAAGAGGGTATGTACCATATAATGAGAATGAGCTTTTGTTCTCCTAACAAAGGCAACTACTTTTCCTTTGTGGCCACTCGCATTTTATAGAGTGTCATTGGCTCCACTGCCCCTTGCTCTTTCAGACCCCAAACATTTATTGAGCAACTTCTGCTTGCCAGGCACTGTGATAGGTATGAGAGATAAGATGAATGATCCACAACCTAGTCCTTGGAGTCTAGTTAGGACAAGCCAACAGAGAGCTGGGTGCCACATGGTAAGTGTGGTATTGGGGTGACATGCTGCATCAGGCTGGGACCTCACTGATATAAGAAACGAATTCACTGTGGAGTGTCAGGGCAAGTGGATCCAGCTGTCTTGGATTTTCATCACCTTACATTGCCCTGTGAAGGAAGGAAGTGAGGCGCCCGGAAGTGGAGGCCTGTGAGCTAAAGTGTTGAGCCATCCTCTCCCCACAGCCCAGGGTGAACGTGACAGCAGTGGGTACAGCTCTGGAGGCTGTTGGCTCTTTGAAGACTGGCTCAATCAGGGTTGAAACGTGGGCTGGAGGAAACCTTTCCCCTTTGCTGTTCCCCATGTCAGCTTTTCTAGTTCCTGGTCATTTGTTTAGCCACTGAAGGTCATTTCTCCCTCCCTGTGGGGCACTTACACTGGGAATTAGGTTTCACTAGTGGGGCAAATTCCTTTTCCCCAGTGAAGGACTCTAAGCCCTAGCCAGGTGAGGTGGGAGAAGCATCTGTGTGTGAGCGTGGGGAGCTGGAGCTGGGGGTACAGTTCACAGGTCACTATATTTCAACCTCTGCAATCACACCTCAGCAAAAGGATTTGCAGACTGGGGCTTCTATCACAGGGAGTCTCCTTTTTTTGGCTTTTTATTGTTGTTGTTTATCTTTCTTGTTCTCCAAGTTTGCCTGCAATAGCATCTGTCATCTCTGTGGCTATCTTAGAACAACTGGGGTTTTTGCTTTTTATTTGTCCTTCCTCTGTGTGTGATGCTAACCACAACAGCCTACGGGCAGAGGACGGTGGAGGGGGAGCAGCTGGTGCTAGTGGTGCAACTGTACAAAACAAAGGTGTTGAAACTCAGTCCAAGTGACTGCGGGGAATCTGCTGCTTGTGCTCCCTAGAGATGAGCAATCGGAAGGTAGTGGCTTTCAGCTGAGAAAGGAGAGTTGAGAGTGTTGATGGGATGCAGACCACAGGCACTCCTGGGGCTCCAGCCATGTGCGTTCTCTGTGGAGATACAATAGAAGTATCCAGTAGTTGAGCTGCCCTTCAAGGAATTTAGAGACCAGTGGGGGAGCAGCATGTGCAGTTGATTTATCCTCTTGGGAAAAATGAATGAGTTGGGTTAGGTCAGTCAGCGTTCCCAATGGGGCCAGTTCTGCTGCTAGAGCAATGCTTCACAAAGTTTCAGTGTGCGTATGAATTGCTTAGGGAATCTTATTAAAATTCAGATTCTGATTCTGTAGTTCTGGGTCGAGGCCTAAGATTCTGCAGCTCCAACAGATGCCCAGGGGATGCGGCTGGCCCAAGGACCACACTTTGAGTATCAAGGCCCCAGAAGGCATTTTGGAAATCTACGGGGGTGGCTTTTGGTTGCCACAATGACTGAGGGATGCCACTGGCATTTACTATATGGAGGCTGGGGATTTGTGATTCAATGTGGGATCAATCCCATCAGTGAAAAACTGTCACCTGCCCTGCCCAACCTCAACTCATTACAAATATAAATCAGTAGTACTTTCTTACATAATAATATTAAAAAGTTTTAAAAAGAAGTTGTACCAAAAGCCTAACAATTTAGGAGACAGTTGTTTTGGGAACAGAAAGCTAAGTGGAATTAAGACCAAGTCTTGGATTTACTGGATAATTTCCCCTGCTCCATGCATTCTGTCTACTCCTAGATTAGAACATTTCCAAACATACATTTAACTGAAAAGGGGTTTAGTGCAATATGTAGTTACTGTAAAAGCAAGGAAACCACTTGCAGATTTGTAACAGGAGATTTGAGACAGTTTAATAGAGTTAGAACCAAATATCAAATTAGCAAAAGTACATAAAATGTCGCATCTTAATAAACTTCATTTATGAAGGCTGTCTTAAAAATATTGTATATTCTTATTACACGTTTATATTTGTAGTACAATGAGAAATCTCTTGTGAAAATCAGATATTGTAATTATTTATTTTAGCTTGTCTTTTGTTTTTCACTCTTACTCTAACACTCTCCTTAGAGACCTACCAAACGACTTTTTTTCCAATCCTTCCTCCTCTCCCCACTGTCTAAACTAAAAGAATATAGTTTCCAAGGTGCTTTTTTAATACTAAGGACTAAATATAGCCTCACCTCAGTGGGTGGAATTTCCAAATTGGAGACATGTTTCCCATGATACTTTGTCATTACCCTGTCCCATGTCACAGCATAGTAAGTTATTATGACACTATACTTACATATAAAGCTTAGCTCATTTATAAGAATAATAGACTTCCTTCTTTTCTCTGCTTCCACATTTGTGATTGATTTAGCATGCCATCCCTACCTCAGTTAAAGTTATTTCATTCTTCCTGTTATTATATACAGACAAATAAGTGAGTTTGTTATTTCTCATCTTATCATCTTTTTATTCTGGTGTCCACCCACATCCCTGTACTTCTTATAGGCAGTGACTTCTACTCCCCTTCTGTTAAATCTAAACTTATCTATTATAAGAAGGTGTAAACACTGACTACTTCATTATGTGTGCAAGTGTAGTCATGCATGAGCAAATATTGAATATATGTAATTTTCTTATAAATTGCTTTCCTTTTCTCTCCTTTATTATAATTCGCACTAAATTATGCAAATAGGTCAATTAACTTATCTATGAATTTCATTTCTGAATGATAAAGAGAGCATTACCAAATATTTGTTATGAAAATGGGACATGGATTGGGCAGTGTGGAGAAGTACTGGGTAAATGATCTCGAAGTTCTCTGACATTATTTACATTTTATTATTTTATTTTATATTTTGCATATACAAAATTATCTGTTGTAGCAGAATGCAGTGAATTTTGGAAAATATCAGAGGGCAAGGTCATAACTTAGGCTTGTCCAATTGGATGTTCTTTCTTTCTTTTATTGTTGTACTTTAAGTAAAAGTTTACAATTCAAGTTAGTCTCTCATACAAAAATTTATACGTACATTGTTATGTGACCCTAATTGCTCTCCCCTTACTGTGATAGCACACTTCTCCTTTCCACCCCTGATTTCCCGTGTCCATTCAACCAGCTTCTGACCCTCTCTGCCTTCTCATCTCACCTCTGGATAGGAGCTGCCCATTTAGTCTCATGTATCTACTTGAGAGCTAAGAAGCACACTCTTCACGAGTATCATTTTATGTCCCATAGTCCAGTCTAACCTTTGTCTAAAGAGTTGGTCTCGGGAATGGCTTTAGTGCTGGGCTGAAAAGAGTCCGGGGCCGTGCTTTCTGGGGTTCCTCCAGTCTCAGTCAGACCACTAAGCCTGTTTTTTTTTTACTAGAATTTGAGTTCTGCACCCCATGTTTCTCCTGTTCCATCAGGGACTCTCTGTTGTGTTAGCTGTCAGGGCAGTCATCGGTGGTAGTCAGGCACCATCCCATTCTTCTGGTCTCAGGCTGATGAAGTCTCTGGTTTATGTGGCCCTTTCTGTCTCTTGGGCTAATACTTTCCTTGTGTCTTCGGTGTTCTTCATTCTCCTTTGCTCTAGGTGGGTTGGGACCAATTGATGCATCTTAGATGGCCACTTGCAAGCTTTTAAGACCCCATTGCAAGCTTTTAAGACCCCAGACGGCACTCACCAAAGTAGGATGCAGAACATTTTCTTAATAAACTTTGTTAGGCCAATTGACCTAGATGTCGCCTGAAAGCATGGTCCCCAGACCCCTGCCCCTGCTACTCTGTCCCTCAAAGTGTTT
>NW_004444017.1:1636710-1638249 GCF_000243295.1 Trichechus manatus latirostris
TAATGACTGTGAGCATTTCTTCATGTGTCTGTTAGCCACCTGAATATCTTCTTTGGTGAAGTGCCTGTTCATATCCTTTGCCCATTTTTTAATTGGGTTAGTTGTCTTTTTGTTGTTGAGGTTTTGCAGTATCTTGTAGATTTTAGAGATTAGACGTAGATCAGATTTGTTGTAGCCAAACATTTTTTCCCAGTCTATATGTTGTCTTTTTACTCTTTTAATGAAGTTTTTTGATGAGCATAAGTCTTTTACAACATTTTAAAAACAATAAATGACAATATGACTTGTGACCAAGTTGAAAAAAAATCCTAGAGAAGGAGCCATCAGTGAAAGTTAGTGTCACCCATAATGTTTTCTTGGATGACGTACTATGAATCCTCAAGACTTAAAACAGTGGTTCTCACTCCTTGCTGCACTTTAAAAAAAAAATACTGGAGGCATGGCCAAGATGGCGGAGTAGTCAGACGCTTCCAGTAGACCCTCTTACAACAAAGACCCAAAGAAACAAGTGGATCAGTTATGTATAACAATCTAGGATCCCTGAAAATCTAAGGAAAAGTTAAGGAACCAGACTGAGTGGCGGGGGAGGGAGAGAAGGTTCAGAAGCAGCGAGGAGTTGCCAGACCTGACCCGGCAAGAGCCTGAGCCCTTCAGGCCTGATCAGCTCATGGGTGAGCAGTGAGGTAGGCAAGCAGTGGTGCTCAGGAGGTGCATTTTCCACACCGGGCAAGACCCAATGCCAGAAAGTCTACTCACCCACCTAAAATCAGTGAGAAGCAGCCCTCGATTGGCGAAAGATAAGTACTTGCATACAGCCTACCGCACGGAACAAAAATACCCCCCTTAGGGAAAAAACCTCTTTCCCATTTACCTCCCCACTCCCTGCTCTGCACTGGGTCCTGGACCGGCTTCAGCAATAGCCGAGTCCCCCTGGGCCAGAAGTAGGATCTGTCACACACCCTGAGATATTCTCCTGGCCTTAAGAGTGACCAAATTAACAAACAGGGAAAAAGTAAACTACTGGCTTCCCTAAGCCAGGAACCCAGGGTAGGCACAGCTCTTTTGCCTAGGCACAAGCATGAGGGATCCATGGACTTTGAGTGCCTTTCCCCCTGCGGAGACTTGTGTGGGCCCATTTCAACAGCATAGGCCCTCATTACTGCAGTACAAGAGGGTATATACCTGAAGTCTAACTTCAACTGTTTCAGCTATGAAGTGGCAGGTTCTTGACATTTGACACTGCTCTGCCCATTAAGCAGGGTGTTCACCTCTGCACCTCAGGGGCCTGAGGACTGGTGGCTCCACCCACACCACCTAGCCACTTGCGATAGGGGCCCAAGAATAAGAGGTGCCCCCCAGTCCTTACAGCCAACATCACTGGGTGCTCATAGTCTGGCTGCAAAACCCACCCACCTACACGCTCCAGGGACGTGCCTTCCTCCTGGAAATTCAGGGGCAGCCGACAGCGCCCTGCCTTGCTCAGAGTGTGTCCCCCTGCTGCAGCCAGATGCCTGTGCCTAAACCAATCACCCATGCCTG
>NW_004444017.1:1638349-1669840 GCF_000243295.1 Trichechus manatus latirostris
GCTGAATGTAAATGGACTAAATGCACCAATAAAGAGACGGAGAGTGGCAGATGAGATAAAAAACACAATCTGTCTATATACTGCCTACAAGAGACACACCTTAGACTTAAAGACACAAACAAACTAAAACTCAAAGGATGGAAAAAATATATATCAAGCAAACAACACTCAAAAAAGAGCAGGAGTGTCAATATTAATCTCTGACAAAATAGTCTTTAAAGTAAAATCCACCACAAAGGATAAGGAAGGACACTATATAATGATTAAAGGGTCAATACACCAGAAGGACATAACTACAATAAACATTTACACACCTGACAACAGGGCTCCAAAATACATAAAAGAAACTAACAGCACTGAAAAGAGAGATAGGCAGCTCCACAGTAGTAGCAGGAGACTTCAACACACCACTTTCAGTGAATGACGGAACGCTCAGAAAGAAGCTCAACAAAGACAGAAGATCTAAATGCTACTATCAACCAACTTGATCTCATAGACATATACTGAACACTCTACCCAACAGCAGCAAAGTATAATTTCTTTTCCAATGCACATGGAACATTCTCCAGAATAGACCACATATTAGGCCATAAATCAAGCCTTAACAAAATCCAAAGCATCGAAATATTACAAAGCATCTTTCCTGACCATAAAGCCATAGAAGTAGAAATCAACAACAGAAAAAGCAAGGAAAAAAAAAAACAAACACATGGAAACTGAACAAAACATTGTTCAAAAACTACTGGGTTATAGAAGAAACTAACGATGGAATAAAGAAATTCATAGAATCAAACAAGAATGAAAACACATCCTACCAGAACCTTTGGGACACAGCAAACGCAGTGCTCAGAGGTCAGCTCATAGCAATAAATGCACACATCCAAAAAGAAGAAAGGGCCACAATCAAAATGTTAAACATACAACTGAAACAAGTAGAAAGAGAGCAGCAAAAGTAGCCCTCAGATGCAAGAAGAAAGGAAATAATAAGAATTAGAGCAGAATGAAATGAAATAGAGAATAGAAAAACAATTGGAAAAGTTAACAAGACCCAAAGCTGGTTCTTTGAAAAGATCAACAAAATTGATAAACCATTGGCCACACTGACAAAAGAAAAACAGGAGACGAAACAAATAACCTGTATAAGAAATGAGATGGGTGATATCACAACAGACACAACTGAAATTAAAAGAATCATAACAGAATACTATGAAAAATTGTTCTCTAACAAATTTGAAAACATAGAAGAATTGGACAAATTTCCAGAAACATACTACCTACCTAAACTAACATAAACAGTGGTAGAATAATTACATAAACCTATAACAAAAGAAGAGATTGAAAAGATAATTTAAAAAAAAAATCCCAACAAAAAAAAGCCCTGGCACTGATGGTTTCACTGGAGAATTCTACAAAACTTTCAGAAAAGAGTTAACACCACTACTACTAAAGGTATTTCAGAGCATAGAAAATGATGAAATACTCCCAAACTCATTCTATGAAGCCAGCATAACCCTGACACCAAAATTAAGTAAAGACACCACAAAAAATGAAAATTACAGACCAATGTCCTTCATGAACATTGACACAAAAATCCTCAACAAAATTCTAGCCAATAGAATTCAACAACGTATTAAAAAAATAATTCACCATGATCAAGTGGGATTTATACCAGGTATGCAGGGATGGTTCAACATTAGGAAAACAACCAATGTAATCCATCACATAAACAAAACAAAAGACAAGAACCACATGATCTTATCAATCAATGCAGAAAAGACATTTGACAAAGTCCAACACGCATTCATGATAAAAACACTCAACAAAATAGGAATAGAAGGGAAATTCCTCAATATAATTAAGGCTGTTTATACAAAGCCAACAGCCAACATCATCCTCAATGGAGAGGCTTTGAAAGCATTCCCCTTGAGAATGGGAACCAGACAAGGATGCTCTTTATCACCACTCTTATTCAACATTGTGCTGGAGGTTCTTGCCAGAGCAATTAGGCTAGAAAAAGAAAAAAAGCACATCCAAATTGGTAAGGAAGAAGTAAAACTATCTCTATTTGCAGATGATATGATCTTATATCTTATACACAGAAAACCCCAAAGAATCCACAAGAAAACTACTGGAATCAATAGAAGATTTCAGCAAAGTTTCAGGATACAAGATAAACATACAAAAATCAGTCAGATTCCTTTACACCAACAAAGACAACCTCAAAGAGGAAATCACCAAATCAGTACCATTAACAATAGCCACAAGAAGATAAAATACTTAGGAATACATCTAACCAGAGACGTAAAACACCTATACAATGAAAACTACAAGACAGTACTGCAAGAAACCAAAAGAGACCTGCATAAGTGGAAAACCATACCTTGCTCATGGACAGAAGACTCAACATTGTGAAAATGTCAATTTTACCCAAAGAGATCTACAGATACAATGTAATCCCAATCCAAATTCCAATGGCGTTTTTTAAAGAGATGGAGAAACAAATCACCAACTTCACAGGGAAAGGGAAGAGGCCCCGAATAAGTAAAGCATTACTCAAGAAAAAGAACAAAGTGGGAGGCCTCACAGTACCTAATTTTAGAACCTATTATACCGCCACGATAGTCAAAACAGCCTGGTACTGGTACAACAGATACATAGACCAATGAAGCAGAATTGAGAATCCAGACATAAATTCATCCACCTATGAGCAGCTGATATTTGACAAAGGCCCAAAGTCTGTTAATTGGGGAAAAGACAGTCTCTTTAACAAATGGTGCTGGCAGAACTGGATATCCATCTGAAAAAAGCTGAAGCAAGACCCATACCTCACACCATGCACAAAAACTAACTCAAAATGGATCAAAGACCTAAATATAAAATCTGAAATGATGAAGATCATGGAAGAAAAAATAGGGACAATGCTAGAAGCCCTAATACATGGCATAAACACAATACAAACCATAAGTAACAATGCACAAACACCAGAAGAGAAAATAGGTAACTGGGAGCTCCTAAAAATCAAATACTTATGCTCATCAAAAGACTTCACCAACTTTGCAACAATAACGAACAAAGATGAAGCTGTGAAATCGGGAAATCAGGGGTGGAAAGGAGGAGTGTGCTATCACAGTAAGGGGAGAGCAATTAGGGTCACATAACAATGTATGTATAAATATTTGTATGGGAGACTAACTTGAAATGTAAACTTCATTTAAACTACAACAACAACAACAACAAAAAATCATGACTTGGCCCCACCCAGGATTATCTAAAACTGATTCTCTGCAGTGAGATCTGGACATTTGGAGTGTTTGAAAACCTCCCTAGATGATTCTGATGCAGTGTGAGGGCTGAGAATCACTGCCTACTGGATGGGTAAGATTTAGTGAGATGGAAGGAATATGGGAAAGTTTTTCAGGTGTGGGAGCCAAATGAATGAAAGCAGGAAGGCATGGCCTGGGGTAAAATAGGAAGCAAGGCTAAATAGAGTGTGACTTTCCAAGAAGAGTGGAAACTAATTCTGTAGAGATCCCACCAGAGGAATTCCTGGGTGTGGATTCCTTCCTCTCCATCAGTTCTGTCATATTTCAATGACTAGCTTTTTCTTCACCTCCTTGGACCACAGAAAGCCCAAGAAGCCGGGGAAGAGAGTTTGCACTTAATTCCACAAGCAGTGGGACCCATTGAAGGATGACATGATGATATTTTAGCGAGGCCTGCCTAGCCCAAGCTTGCATGTCTTAGCACTTGGCATTCTGTTTCTGAATTGTATATCTGGTCACTATATCCATTCTAGGGAGTCCTTGGGTGGTGCCAACGGTTAAGCATTTGACTATTAGCCAAAAGGTTAGCAGTTCTAACCTACTCGGAGGCACCGCAGAAGACAAGCCTGGTGATCTGAAGGTCATAGCCTTGAAAACCATATGGAGCAGGTCTACTCTGCACACACAGAGTGGCCATGAGTTGGAATCAACTCAATGGCAACTACCATCAGTAACATATCCATTCTGCTCTTTACCTCTCCCTACACCACGGCGGCTTCATGAGTGTGAGCCAAGGCATTTGCTTCCTAGCCCAGAAGGTCTGGGTGATATTGCTGACATTATTGGGTGGATTTGACAATGTCTTGGAAGTTAATCCCTTCTAAACGGAAAAACCCATTGCTGTTGAGTCAATTCTGACTCATAGTGACCCTATACAGATCCCTAAACTAAGTCATATCACTTCTGATGAACTATCCCATCCTCAGACCACCGAGTTGGAATGTGAGCAGCCAGCATCAAAGCACACACAACGCCAACTGCACTTGGTTAATAACCAGCCAGTTATCTTCTGGAAGCATTTCAGGCAGCACTGCTAGATGAGCACAGATCCATGCCCTACTTTCTGCAAACTTAAGCAAGTGAAACATTCATTTACAGAGCCCATGAAAGCAGAGCCCTCCCAGATTTTCCTTGCTGGCTCAGCAGGAGCTGAGATGGTGTGAGGGCGCTTGTACAAGAACTCACTAATCACGTTATAGGATCTGATGTGTGCATTTCCCAGGCATTGTTTTGAACAGCTAATTCAGAAAGGACCAATAGTGTGGGAGCAGAGAGGTCACCCCGTGTATGATATTGCCTTCAGGGAGGAGGAGAAGCAATTAAATGCTGCCTGGCAAGAAACATCTAGGAACTGCAATGCACTGAGCTGAGGGTGGAGTGTGGGGCCTGGATTGGATGGAGAGGAAAGAAGAAACAGAGGGGAGCAACTAACCCATGGTTATTCTTAGTCTTCAGCTGTGTTGGGGATTTAATATTACCTATTGTCTTAGAAATGAAGAAGGCATAGGAACTCTTCCATTTTATTTTCTGTGAACAGATGTCTAAAGGTCTAAGAGGGTCTCTTCCTTCCATGGACACGACCATCTGACACCAGTGGATCAGTGGCTACTGTTTTATTGTTGAGGGAGAGGCTGCAAAATGCTGGCCACAGGTCAGAATGGAGCCTTTGGCCTCAAGGAGTAGCCTTAGAATACCCTGAATAGGAGGTGCTGGCAGAGGTCATTCAGGGCATCCTCCTACCTCCAGGATCCCTGGCACACATTCCTATCCACTATGGACTGTGAAGGAGAAGACCCTGGCATCTTAAGGTGGATGTAGCACCAAGGTTAGGGAGCAGGGATGGAGGACCATTGCTGGCGTTGATCTGTCTCACCTTAGCATTTATCTACTCTCTACTTAGGCCTACTCTGACCTAAAGCAAAGGACCAGTGAAAATGTTTCTACCAGCAGTAGACTACTCTGGATGAAAACACACAAACATTTTCAAAACCTCTGTTGTTGAGTACATCCTATTTGCAGGAAAACCTGAGTGATTTTCTCAGGGTTGGTGTAGGAGTGGGTACATCTGACACTAACTCAGCCCCTGAACCGTGGGGTGAAAGAGTGAGCTCCAGAGAGTAAGCATCATTAGAGAAATCCCACCATGATGGTTCCAACCAATACCAGGCATGCCAGAGTCCAGCCATCTGTCTGTTCAACAGACATTGAGTGTTTTTCATGCCAGGCACTAGTAAAGCATCAGGAATATGACTAGGAACAGGACAGACAATCCCTGGCCTCAGGGATCTTACAGTCCAACAGGGGAAACAGATATCAGCTAGTTACACAAGTAGTTATTTAATTATCATAGCAAACCTAGTTCTGGGGGATCTTAAAGATCATGTTGTCCAGCCCCCTCAGTTTACAGATGAGGAAACTGAGGCCCAGAGAGGAGAAGGAAGTTAATCAAGGTTACCTAGTTAGTCAGTGACTGAGAATGAGATTAGAGACCACTTCTAACTCCCATTTCTGTTTTTGTCTGGTCTGGGAAAATTGATTTGCCTGCATCAGGGTCAGTTTAATCAACTATTTTATGAAAGTGGCCAGGTCTAGGAATGTTTAAAAAAAAAAAAAAAATCACAGAATAGGAGAATGGGAGGGAATTGTTTGCAACCTTGGGAGGGACTCTTTCCACAAGTTAGACTTCTGATGCCCATTGCTATTGAGTTGATTCCAATTCATGGTGACCCCATGAGTGCCAGAGTAGAACTCTGCTTCACAGGGTTCTCAACGACTGATTTTTCAGAAGTATATTGCCAATTCTTTCAAGGCACCTCTGGATGGACTCCAATCTCCAACCTTTCAGTTAGCCGCAGAGTACGTTAATGGTTTGCACTGCCCAGGGATTCTTTATTTCTAATAGGAGGGAGCTAGTTAAAGTAAAGGGTGAATCCCTGTTGGTGCTATTGTCCCTATTTTGACATCAGAAATAATAAACATGCTTGATGAAGTATCTAAGGAACTAGTCCACTCAGTTATCAGCACTGCCTCCACACACTCTCTCCAGGACACAGCTGTGTTCTCACATCCATTCTCTGACTGTCCTAGTCTAGCCCACAGCCTCTGATTGTTTAATATCATTCTGTTTGACTCCAGCTTCAACAACGTCTTCACACTGCCCTGGCTTCTTGATAACTGGCTACATGACCTTAAGCAGGTTACTTAACCTTTCTAAACCTCATGTGTCAATGAGGGTGGACAGTATCACCCGAGGTTGTAGTTAGAATCAATTAAGACAATGTGGTTATGCACCGGAGGCATTGGTAGTTTAGTGGTAGAATTCTCCTCTTCCATGTAGGCCAGTCAATGCACCTCATGCACAGCTACCACCTATCTGTCACTGGAGGCTTGTGTGTTGCTATGATGCTGAATCGGTTTCAGTGGAGCCTCCACACTAAGACAGACTAGGAAGAAAGTTCTGGCCATCTGCTTTTGAAAATCAGCAAGTGAAAACAGTATGGATCACAATGGTTCAATCTGCAACTGATCATGGGGATGGCACAGGACTGGGCAGTATTTTGTTCTGTTGTGCATGGCATCACCGTGAGTTGGGGGCAACTTGAAGGCAGCTAACAACAACAATAGTTATGCACCTAGCATAGTGTCTGGCACATATTAATTGCCTAAAGTATGTTAGGTCCTGGAACTGATGATGACTCCTTATTACCTACAAAATAAGGAATAAATCCCTTTGAATTCAATTCATTCGGAAAGCATTTATTGACTCCTGTTATGTGCTAGTCATTGTACTGGGTACTATGGTTACAGAATGAGTGAGCCATGATCACTGACCTCAGGGAGCTAAAAATTTAGTGGAGGATAGACATGCATGCATAATGCAGTGTGATGAGTGATACGTTAGTGGCAAACAGAAAGGGCCATGGGGACCCAGAGAGTAAGTAACTAATCTACTTGGCATGGTATGTGAGGTCCCCCAGCTCTCCCAGCCCTATCTGTCACCCTATCCTTGTGCCCAAGTATACTGTTCTCTTACTCACATTTTCCCAAATACATCCTGCACTTCTTCCAGTGCCCTCCCGCTCCCTAAAGCATTGGGGGCCATTTCATGCTGTTCCCTTTGCCTGGAATTACCTCTCCTCATCTGCTCACTGCCCAATTCTACCTGTCCTCCAGTGCCAATATTCATGCCCCACTTTCCATAAAGTCTTAGTTTACACCCAAATCAATTTTCCATTGTTTGTTGTATTTTTTTGAAAAATATTTTACTATATGATATATGCCTATTGTAAAAAAAATCAGGGAATATAGAAAATAATAAAGTTAATTAAAATTACCCATAAATCCGTGTCTTAGTTATCTAGTGCTGCTATAACAGAAATACCACAAGTGGATGGCTTTATCAAAGAGAAAGTTAGTCTGTCACAGTCTAGGGTGCCAGCTCCAGGGAAAGGCTTTCTCTCTCTGCTTGGCTCTGGGGGAAGGTCCTTGTCATCAATCTTCCCCAGTCTAGGAGCTTCTCAGCGCAGGGACCCTGAATCCAAAGGATGCGCTATTCTCCTGGCTCTTGTTTCTTGGTGATATGAGGTCCCTCTCTCTCTCTGCTCACTTCTCTCTTCTATATCTCCAAAGAGATTGGCTTTAGACTCAGTCTTGTAGATTGAGCCTGCATCATTAACATAACTGCCGCTAATCCCACCTCATTAACATCGTAGAGGTAGGATTTACAACACTTAGGAAAATCACATCAGATGACAAAATCGTGGGCAATCACACAGTACTGGGAATCATGGATTAGCGAAGTTGACACACATTTTTTGGGTGGACATAATTCAATCCATGACAATCTACTAAACAGAGAGAACCACTATCAACATTGTGGTATGTTTCCTTCTGGTCTTTTCTCAGTATATACATGCATACATACACGTCTTGTCTTTTTGCCTTTTCTTCATTCTTCCTTACTTTATAGTTTGTCACATGCACCCATCTCCATTAGACTGTAAGCTCTTTGAGGGCAAGGACAATATGTCATTCATTTAGCATCTTGCATTAGGAGGCAATTTGTAAATGCTAGCTGACTAGAACAATTAGGTGAATTTCTTTGGCTTTGGAATTCAGCACTTAATGATCTCAAGGAAGGAGATTTGCTGTCTTGGTGCTTGCTGCTTATTTAAAACTTGTGCCTATTACTTGAGCTGGCCAGTCAGCCACTGTGCTGGGTGGCTGGGGGAAGGGACTAAAAATCCATAATTATTCAACAAATGGCTTGGCCACAGGCCAGTGATTAAGTGTGTTCTGCATCAGATTGTGTTGGAAAGCAACTCTACCCCATAATATGACTAAGGCCCGTTGTCTTGCTTTAGAATGACACAGCTGATTCTGGCAAATCTTTCTTTATCCTCTCTGATCAAAAATAATGCTGGCGTTTCACCCAGGGATGAGTGGGGGAGATTTTCTTCTCTGAGAAGTCAGTTTTGGCTCTCAAATACTCTTTGCTTAGATTAAAATTCAAGAGACTCGTGAGCTGGAGTTGGAAGTGGGAATAATCACACAGGCGCTTTTCCAAAAAGCTCAACGTGGGGAGGCTGGGGCCAGGTCAGGAGGGGAATTTAGTCAGCAGGGCTACAGGTTAAAACAAAGCAGAGCGCACAAAAGAGAACTGTTCCGGGGAGTAAAAGCAGGAGAAAACGTTAACATGGCATCAGGATCCCTTCAAGGCATATGCAGAAAACAGAAGAGGCTGGTGGTATGTTAAGTACCTTCCATTTTTGGAACAAAATGTAGGAAATTCATTGGTATGTATAACAACAGAACTGTAAAAGCAGATATAAGGGAGGCAAGCCCATTTGCCACCTGGGATTTTTATTTGAATATGGTGGCATATTTGTTATTTAGATGTCTTTTTGTCTTTAAAGGGTATGTGGTATAGCCGAAGCTATTTCTAGAATTAAATATCTCAGGGGGAATTACATTACAAGATCAAAGAAAAAATCTGCAAAGCTTTGGCTTCCGATGAAAAGCATCTAAAACCAAGTAAAATCAAAGGGAACCCTAAAACAAACAAATGATTGATTTGGGTGATGCAAAGAAACCTTGGTCAGAGAGCCTCTTTTGGAGCACGAAAAAGAGGAGGAGAGGGAGGAATTATTTAGGGCTCAGTCTTTGAGACTACCTTCTGGGATGGGATTTCTTCTCTCTATACACCAATTAAGGAGCCCTGGTGGTACAGTGGTTAAAGCAATCGACTGCTAACCGAAAGGTTGGCAGTTTGAAACCACCAGCCACTTCTCGGGAGAAAGATGTGGCAGTCTGCTTCCATAGAGATTTATAACCTCAGAAATCCTATAGGGTCACTATGAGTTGGAAACGACTCAATGGCAGTGGGTTTGGTTTGGTTGGGTGGTGCAGTGGTTAAGCACTCGGCTGCTAACTCAAAGGTTGGCAGTTCAAACCCACCAGCTGCTCCACAGGAGAAGGATGTGGCAGTCTGCTTCCGTGAAGATTTCAGACTTGGAAACCCTATGAGGCAGTTCTACTCTGTCGTATAAGATCACTGTGAGTCTGAATCAACTCAGTGGCAATAGGTTTGTTTTTTTGGTTTTTATACACCAATTAGGAGTCCTGGGTGGCACAAACAGTTCAGTTCTCAGCTTCTAACTGAAAGGTTGGAGGTTCCAGTCTGCCCAGAGGTGCCATGGAAGAAAGGCTTAGCAATCTACTTCTGATAAATCAGCCACTGAAAATCCTATAGAGCACAGTTCTGCTCTGACACACACAGAGTTGCCATGAGTCAGAATTGACTCCACAGAAACTGGTCTTATATACCATTAAAAAGGAATAAAATTGATGGAATCCTGGTGTTTTACACAGTGCAGACACGGAGCCCAAAGTCCAAGGAACAAGCAACTTGCTCGAGGTTACTAGGCCATTAGTAGTAACGTGAGAAAATATGCTTTAAAAAAAAAATTCGCAAATCTAGTTTCTTTCTGCAACTCTACATTGTCTGTGGAAGGTAAAGGAATTTAGTGGAAAGATCAAGTTTGGGATGCTTGGTTGGGATCCTGGCTGATTTTGGACAAGTTTTTAATCCAAACTTCCCTGGGACATGTCCCTACGTGCTCAAGCATGACCTCCAGCTCCTAATAAACTCTCTTCTGATGTCACTCACACAGTCATTCAAATGTTATTCCAAGTGCTGGGGATATAGCAGTGAACCAAAGAGACAAAGGCCCTGCCTTCATGGAGCGTATGTGGACAAGCGCTATGCAATAGTAATACAGTGTGAGCCACAGGCATCATTTTAAATTTTCCAGTAGCCTCATTAAAAAAAGTAAAAGAAACAGGTGAAATTAATTTACTAATATATTTCATTTATTCTAATAGATCCAAAAGGAACCCTGATGGTGGAGTGGTTAAGCGCTCAGCTGCTAATGGAAAGGTTGGCGGTTTGGACCCACCCAGAGGCTTTGTGGGAGAAAGATCTGCTTCCACAAAGATTACAGCCTAGAAATAACCCGTGGGGCAGTTCTACTCTGTCACATGGGGTTGCTATGAGTCGAAAATCAACTCAACAGCACCCAACAACAACAACAGACCCAAAATTGGTCATTTCAGTATGTAATCAATCTAAAAAATTATTAATCAGGTATTTTACACTCCTTCTTTTGAACTAGATCTTTGAAATTTGGGGTGTATGTTACTTTTACAGCACATCTTAATTTGCACTAGACACGTTTCAAGTACTCAACATTTTCGTGGGGTTCGTACTGGACAGCGAAGTTCTAGGGCTTAGGAGCAAGACTCTGCCAGCTGCCCAGTGATGAAAGCTGAGGGAAGTGCCTGGTTGCAGGCAGGCCCTGCTGCCTGAAGGAGGCTGTTGCCTGCCTGGACACAGGTGCCTTCTCCCAGGGCGCTCAGTCTCACCTCGATGGAGCACGCTGATTTCATGCCTAATGAAGAAGAATGGCCATACCACACAGTCTGACCTAGTCTGTGGGTTCAGGCAAGGAGATGACACCACAAAACGTCCGATCTGTAACAATAATAGTAATAATAATAATAATTAGCACTTGTTATTAGCCACCTTTTTGTCAGCTCCAACTCATGGTGGCCTTATGTATAACAGAATGAAACATTGCCTGGTCATGCGCTGTCTTCACGGTTGTTGGTATGTTTGCTCATCTTCCAGCACTGTATTGGGCAATATTCTGTTGCGATCCATAATATTTTCATTGACTTATTTTCAGAAATAGATTGCCAGGGCTTTCTTCCTGGTCTGTTTTAGTTTGGAAGCTCCACTGAAACCTGTTCACCACGGGTGACCCTGCTGATATTTGAAAATACCGATGGCATAGCTTCTAGTATCATGTTGTTGTCGTTAGCTGCCCTCGAGCTGATTCCAGCTCATGATGACCCCATATCTGCAGAGTAGAACTGCTCCATAGGGTTTTCAAGGTTGTGACTTTTCAGAAGCAGATTCCCAGGCCTGCCTTTCCAGATGCCTCTGGGTGAATTCAAACTGTCAACATTTTGGCTAGTGGTTGAGTGCTTAACCGTTCACGCCACCCAGGGACTCCTCCAACATCATAGCAACACAAAAACCACCACAGTAGACAAATGACAGATGGATAGTGGAATTAGCACCTAGTGAGCCCTAAATATGGGCCAGACCCTATGCTAAGTGCTTCGTATGCTCTATATTTTATAATCCTCCCAACAACCTTACAAGACAGATATTATTATTATTGATGTTTAACAGAGGGGGAAACAGGCTCAGAGAGGTTAAGTGACTTGCTGAGGGTCACAAAAGTGGTAAAGGGCAGACCTGGGACTTGAACCCACAGCTGTCTAAAGCCAAAGCCTTGTGTTCTTAAAACAGAATGAGGTCCGTCCAGAGTCACACAGGAACTGAATACAAATTTCCTGAGCCTCGGACCAAGGCTCTCTTCATCCATTCACAAGGCCACACTGCTAAGTTAAAATGTTCTGGAGATGAAGGTATCATTGAGGATGACTAATGGCACATGGAGAGGTATATGTAAGGCATCCAGCATCCCCAGACCCAGCCCTTCACCAGCTGTTGGCCAGTATCTTATTGCAAATGAGATAGCACGATGTTTGAAAGTCATATAATAATGTACATATGTGTGTTACAAATAAGATATTAAGTCGTAAGTGATATGTGTAGATTACAAAAGTCTTTGTTGATTCTAAAGCACCATATGAAAGTTCACTATCCTTGTGGATGGTTATGCCTGTTGTTACCTTTCAGTTAATGTCGTGTACAGGGAGATCACCATAGACCAGTTTGCAGCTGTGGTCCCTATAATATCAAATGGCAACTAAGGACATAACCTGGGGTGAATTATCCGTCCCCAACATGTCCCAGCACCTGGAAGTTTCTGAGCATCATTTATGGATCTATTGCAGTAAAAACCCAAAGTACAGGCAAGCTAATTAGCCAGATGTTTTCAGCACTGGCTAGCTTACCCAGTGCTGAAATTGGTTTTTATGTTCAGCCTTGGCTGGCCAGCAGCGCTGCTGGTTGTTCACAGCATAGTTAGAGAGATAGGAGCCCACAAACTTGATGGAGGGTCCCAGGCCTCTTGCTCAGTCCCAGGACAGGTGAGAGGCCAGGAAGCCTGCCACCAATCTCAGAAGAGAAAGGGCTCCAGACTGTGCTACATGTTTTCTGGACATTCTTTGTGACCTTCCTAAATGGGATTACCTTGAAGAACATCCAAATGTCATTCACTCTATGAGGCTCACGTTAAGTCTCATCTCCTCCAGTGAAGCCTTTCCTGACCATTTCAGCCCCTACTTTAGCCCTCTGCTGCCTCTAATGTCCAACCAATTGCTGCTGAGTAAACCCCAACTCGTGGTGACCCCATGTGTGTCAAAGTAGAACTGTGCTTCGTAGGACTGTCAATGACTGATTTTTCAGAAGTAGATCACCAGACCTTTATTCCAAGGCACCTCTGGGTGGGCTCGTACCCTTCCACCTTTTGGTTAGCAGCCAAATGTGCTAACCATTTGCACCTCCCAGAGACTTCCTCTAATGTCCAGTAGTATTGAATATGTATGGCACTCACCGAGACACTGAAGTGTCCCTGTCTCCTATTGTTAGCTGCATATTTTCTGTATGGGTGTGCCCTTTCTTTCCCATTTCCAACCTTCTGTGACCTCTCCCGGTAACAACACTGCATTGATTTGTGACATTTCTGGTGACCTGGTTGGTAAACTCCACCGTGTTCCAGAGAGGCTTTGAGGGGGCATTTCATTATTGTAAGGTACATGATGTACTTAATTAGCTTTTCGTTTGGTTTTGTGTACTATCTCTCCATCCAGACTATACGTCCTTTGAAGATCAGCCTGGTTTTTTGTAATCTCAGTCTCCGTCTAGGATATCTGCCTGACTTACCTTCAGTGCTCAGTGACAATATGGAGGAGGGGCTAGTGCCCCAATATAAATCGGCTCCCTCTGATGCCAGTCACTTACATAATACCCTTTCCTTTCCTTTCATTGCAGCTATCACAATTTGTATCATATATTCATTTATGTGTTAAAGCCTGTCTCCCCACTGGGAGACCTATTTGGTTCTCAGCTGTATCCTGCGCACCCAGCACAATGTCTAGAATGTGGGAAGGGCTCAGCAAAGACAAGTTCAATAGATGCATATATGAATGTGTTGGTCATAGGAGAGGGCAAGGTTGGGGAGAAGAAAGAGTTAGGACCTGGGGCGCTGAGAGGCTTTCTGAAGGCCTCAACTGTAAAGAGAAATGAAGTCAGCTACAGAAGGGCGTATGGAATAATGGAAAACACATTGGCCTGGAAGTCAGGGACCTGAGTGAGGGTCAAGTGTTTTCCTGCACAAAGCTTTATTTTCTATGGAGTCTTGAGAAAGTCTCATGAGCGTTAAAGGAGATATTTTTGTGCAATTGCTTTGTAAATTATAAAGTGGCTTGGTAAGATGTTATTCATTGCCCTAAGATCTGGTCCCTGCCTATCTGTCCTAATGTGTTTCTTATTAATTTGACTTAGCTAGACCACTCTTCTCATTTAAAAAAACAAATGAACTGTTTTTTCCCTTAATGCAAAAGTAATACATCGTAATATAACAAAAATATTAGAGAATTCAGAGGAAAATAAAAATCATCTTTAAGTCTTGTGCAAGAACTTTACACACACAAAAAAAAAAAGAAAGAAAGAAAGAAAGAAAAGCTTGCGAGTAGCCATCTAAGATACAGCTATTGGTCCCATCCCCTTCAGAGCAAAGGAGAATAAAGAAAACCAAAGACACAAGGAAGATATTAATCCAAAGGACTAATGGACCACATGAACCACAGCCTCCATCAGCCTGACCCCAGAAAAACTCGATGGTGCCTGGCTATAACCACCGACTGCTCTGATAGGGGTCACAATAGAGGGTCCCGGACAGAGCAGGAGAAAAATGTAGAACAAAATTCAAATTCACACACACACACACACAAAGAGTTACTGATCTGACAGAGACTGGAGGAACTCCCAAGACTACGGCCCCTAGACACCCTGCTAATTCAGAACTGAAGCCACTGCCGAAGTCCACCTTTCAGCCAAAGATTAGACAGGCCTGTAAAACAAACAATAACACATGTGAGGAACATGCTTCCTAGTTCAATCAAATATACAAGACCAAATGGGCAACACCTGCCCAAAAGCAAAGGCACGAAGGCAGGAAGGGACAGGAAAGCTGGACAAATGGACTCAGAAAACCCAGGGTGGAAAGGGAAAGGGGGAGAGTGCTGACACATTGCAGGGATTGCAACCAATGTCACAAAACAATTTACGTATAAATTTTGAATGAGAAATTAATTTGTGCTGTAAACTTTCACCTAAAACGCAATAAAAATTAAAAAAAAATCATCTCTAAGATTACCACCCAGAAATAACACTATTAACATCTTCTGTATAATCTTGAGGAATTTAATTTTTTTCTAAACATGTGTGACCTAAGTTTCCCAGGCCTCAGCAGCTGTGTGCGGGACAGAGCAACATTACTGTCAGGTTCTCCCACCACTGGCTTGCTGAAGGCCAGTGCTGGGGATACCATGAGGGAGTGGAACCTCCCCACTGTGGCTGCTTCCAGCATCCTTGGCAGTAACGCCAGTGGGGAGCCCCTAGAGGTGGCTTAGGGAGGGGGTTATCTCCTTCTAGCACTTTCACTATCTAAAGTACTTACTGGATTTATGCATTTATTGTCTGGAATATAAACTCCAAAAGGACAAAAACCTTGCCAGTTTTGCCCAGTGCTGCCACTTGGTCACCTAAAACAGTGCCTGCACATAGTAGATGCTCAGTAAATACTCACTGAATGAGTAAATGGATGGATGAATGAATGAACACCTGAGTGCTCTATTACCTCAAATGGAATAGGAAGCACCTGATGAATATTTGCCTTGGGTGAATTGTGCAGGTGAGCTGCACAGCGGCCAGGATCATTGGTTATATATGTCTGGTCTGCCAGCTCTGGCTATGGTTTGGACTTTGACCTTAGCATAAAGCATCGTATTTAACCCCAATCCCTTTTGCTATCACTACTGTTACTTCTTGTAATTTCAAGCATGCTCTCAAATCATGCTACTTAGCATATGGCCAAAGTATTCTGCAAAGTTTTCTCTGGTTCAATCTTAACACTTCAAACTACCCTAGGCAAGGAAGCCTATTCTCTCCCCGTCCCAAAGCCTGTTCCTCCTCCAGCCCCTTGAACTTGCTCTCCTAGAGGGGCCCATTATTATTGTTGTTGTTAGGTGCCATCGAGTTGTCTCTGACTCATAGCAACTTATGTGTAACAGAACAAAATGTTGCCTGGTCCTGTGCCATCCTCACAATTGTTGCTATGTTTGAGCCCATTGTTGTAGCCACTGTGTCAATCCATCTTGCTGAAGGTCTCCCTCTTTTTCACTTACCCTCTACTTTACCAAACATGATGTCCTCCAGGGGTCACTCCCTCTCAATAACATGTCCAAAGTAGGTTAGACAAAGTCTCGCCATGCTTGCTTCTAAGGAGCATTCTGGCTGTACTTCCTCCAAGAGAGATTTGTTTGTTCTTCTGACAGTACATGGTATATTCAATATTCTTCACCAACACTGTAATTCAAATGCATCAATTCTTCTTCGGTCTTCCTTGTTCATTATCCAGCTTTCGCATGCATATAAGGCAATTGAAAATACCATGATCAAAAAGAAACAATCTTTGTTGGTTACGAGGGATGGGAGGGGTGAGACTAAATAGACAATAGATAAGTGGTAACTTTGGTGAAGGGTAAGACAGTACACAATACGGGGGAAGCCAGCACAACTTGTACAAGGAAAGGTCATGGAAGCTCCATAGACACTTCTAAACTCCCTGAGGGACTGAATTGCTGGCCAGAGGGCTGTGGGGACCATGGTCTCAGGGAACATCTAGCTCAATTGGCATAACACAGTTTATAAAGACAATGTTCTAATTCTACCTTGGGGAGTAGCGTCTGGGGTCTTAAAAGCCTGTGAGCAGCCATCTAAGATAGTCCACTGGTCTCACCCCTTCGGGAGCAAGGGAGAATGAAGAGAACAGGATACAAGGAAAAGATTAGTCCAAAGGACTAATGGACCACAGCTACCACGGCCTTCACCAGACTGAGTCCAGTACAGCTAGATGATGCCTGGCTACCACCACTGACTGCTCTGACCGGGAACACAATAGAGGGTCCTGGACAGAGCTGGAATAGGATGTAGAACAAAATTCTAACTCACAAAAAAAAGACCAGATTTACTGGCCTGACAGACTGGAGAAACCCTGAGAGTATGGCCCCAGGACACCCTTTTAGCTCAGTGGTGAACTCCCTCCCAAAGTTCACCTTTCAGCCGGGGGTTGGACAGCCTCATAAAACAAAAGGGGACTAATGAGGCACAACAGTCCAGAGACAAGGACTAGAAGGCAAAAGGAGACAGGAAAGCTGGTGATAGGGAACCCAAGGTTGAGAAAGGACAGTGTTGACATGTCATGGGGTTGTTAACCATAGTCATAGGGCAATATATGTACTAACTGTTTAATGAAAAACTGTTTGCTCTGCAAACCTTCATCTAAGGTACAAAAAAAAAAAAAAAAGAATTATCTATGTGAGATCAAATCGACAACAGCAAATCAAAAGGTTTGATGGGAAGCCTATGATGCAGTGAGTTGAAGATAATGGTGACGGAATAATTTGGAAAAGGATAGTGAGAATAGCAGCACAACTGGAAGAATGTAATCCACGTCACTGAATTGTACATGTAGAAACTTTTGAAATGGTGTAACTTTGGCTATGCATATTTTCACCAAAAAAAAGGTCCTCCAAGTTCGAGAAAGGAGAGTGTTGGCATGTTGTGGGGTTGTTAACCAATGTCATAAAACAATATGTGTACTGACTGTTTAATGAGAAACTATTTGTTCTGTAAACCTTCATCTAAAGTACAATAAAAAAAGTTTTAAAAAATAATAAAACTGTATTAGGGGATATATGTTAAAAAAAAAAGAAAATACCATGACTTGGGTCAGGCGCACCTGAATCGTCAAAGTGACATCTTTGCTTTCTAACACTTTAAAGAGGTCTTTTGGAGATATGCCCAATGAGATATGTCATTTGATTTCTTGACTGCTGTTTCTGTGGGCATTGATTGTTGATTCAAGAAGAATGAAAGCCTTAATGACTTCAAGTCATTCTACATTTCTTTCTTAGGTAGGGCAGTGTTTCTGGCCATAATTGTGCATCTCTATCTTCAAGGGTGACCACCAATAGTGCAGACTGCCCCCCGGACGTTCTGTTAACCCAGAACTAAAACCATTCCTGAGGCCAACTCTTCAGACAAAGATTAGACTGGACTATCAAACATAAAATAATACTCATGAAGAGTGTGCTTTTTAGTTCAATCAGATACATAAGACCAAATGGGCAGCCCCTGTCTGGAGGCAGGATGAGAAGGCAGGAAGGGACAGGAACTGGTTGAATGGACACAGGAAACCCGGGGTGGAAAGGGGGAGTGTGCTGTCACATTATAGGGATTGCAACTAATGTCACATAACAATATGTGTATAATTTTTTGTATCAGAAATTAACTTGAGCTGTAAACTTTCACCTAAAGCACAGACACACACAAAAATCAAAAAAGAAATAAAAGTAAGGTCCAAAAAAAAAAAAAAAAATAGTGCAGACTGCATCTGTGGACTGGCTGCAGAAAACTTCAAGACTGCTGCTCAGAGCTGGGCTTCTGGAGCAGGGTGTCCCATTAGTCCTAGGCTATCCCCTTCTCATATGCAAGGTTGGGCACAGTCTCAGGTTGTGGGGTCACTAAATAAACTTCCCACTGCTACCCTTCACATTTTCCTTCTCCTCTCCAAAACGCAGACATCGTTTTCTTTCAGGACGTTACAACCCTACCAGGAAGAAAGTGTCCCCCTAAATATTCCCCAAATTGTTATAAAAAGCCACTTCCATTGTGACTCCCAGTAGCAAACAAGATGTGATTCATCTCTTGTGTGTTTCCTAGGTGGGATTCAAATCACCGGTACCAAAGTTGTCCTCCAGACGTAAAGAATTACCTGTCGTCTGAGGAGCTGGAGCCAGCAAGGTAAGTGAGAGAAGGTAAGGTGGACATGTTGGCCGAGCACTTTGTCCACCTCCCATGGCCCCTTGACGTCAGACCCTGCATGGGTTAGTGCCGGGACTGCTGTTTTTAATATCCATGAGGCTCTGCAGCAGGCCCTTAGATCTGAGAAACTGAGTTCATGAGGGCGGCCATTTCTCCCAAACCTTATTCAGGACAGCTTAGGAAATACTAGATGACATGGGTCTGTTCTACCCCTTTAGGGCAGGTGGCGAATAAGTGAATATCACTGAGTTTGTTTAAGAGAGGCCTCTGGAAGAGGGCATTTGTCTTTTTTCCCAGCTTTTTTACACATTGGCAGAAGAGCCTGGAATCTTTGCTGGCCTCTCTTTACGAAGAGCTGCTCCAAAGCCACTTCTTACTCACAGGTGCTGATTTCACCTTGGAGCATATCCGCTGTCTTCTGCCCTCCTTTCTCCTGCTCTCCAGCCTCTCCCACAGCAATGACACATCACTGCTCACTCTCACAACAGTGTGTCATCTGATCCTCCTCCCATGAGGCAGGTAGGGAGGAAAGAGTTATTGACTGACTTCCCTAAAGTCACATGGTCACGATGTTAGCGCTTGAACCCAAGTTTTTGACACCTGATCAGAACCTTTCTACTGCACCATATTGCTGCTGGCCTCTTGACAGAGAGGCTTGGGACAGGACGGGATGGGGACTGGAGAGGAGACTCAGCCTAGAGATTTGATGGGGAAATGGTTGGCGATAGTTGGCTAAGATGATGCTTAGGGTCATCTCTGCAGGCCGGGCTCATTGTTGTCCTTGTTCTCTCATTTTCTGCCAGCCACTAAAATCCATGATAATAATATGCTGTCAAAATTCACAGTGATTCCTGCAGGGCTTTGACTTGGGACTTTGGGTGGCCGCTTGTATAAGCACCTTGTACGTTAAACCGTGGTTCTTAGTTTTCTTTTCTGTTTCAGCTTTCTCAGCAAAGAGAACATGGGCTTGCATTCATTCTTTTGTTCGGTCTTTATATGTATTTATTTGTTTAGCTTCTTCAGTGCACCAGATATAGGGAATGAGATATGGTCCCTTCTCTTGAGTTTGCAGCTCTGTGTGTGTGTGTGTATGTGTGTGTGTGTATCATGGGGGGAGGATAGACAAAACATCTTACATTCATACAGCAGAGGTAAGCCTAGGTGGTCATGGGAGCCCAAAGGAAGAGCATTTAAGTCAGAGGGGCTGAGGTTAAGGATAACTTTTCAGAAGAAGTACCACTTGAATGGAGTCTTTAAGTATTACCCAAACCAAAACCCACTGCCACTGAGTCGATTCCAACTCATAGCAACCCCATGGGGTTTCCAAGGCTGTAAATCTCTACAGAAGCAGACTGCCACATCTTTCTCCCTCGCAGCTGCCGGTGGTTTCGAACTGCTAACCTTTTGGTTAGCATTCGATTGCCTTAACCACAGCGCCACCAGGGCTCCTTCTTTAAATATTAGTAGGACTTAAACAAAGGGCAAGGATGTGCCAGCCAACGGAGAAGTATGTTGGAAGGTGCTGAGGCGTGAAAGAGTTGAGAAAATAGGAAATAATTTGGAGAAAAGAGAATGTGGTAGGGAGTGGAAGAAGATGACTCTGAGAGGTGGTGGTGGTCCTGCATGTTTAAGACTTACCCTGAAAACAAAGGGGAAGCATAATCAGGCCCGCATTCTAGAAAGATCTCTCTGGCAGTGCAGTCATGGCTTTGTTTAACTTTTTTATGGAAAGCAGTTTCGTAATATGTATTAAGAGGCTTAAAAATGGGCATACAAAATATCCTTTGACTCAATAATACTACCTCTGGGAATAATAACAATAATAATAATAATAATAATAATAGTCACCTACTATGTACCAGTTATTGTACCAGGTATTTTTGATATGCTGTACTAATTAGTTTGTTTAATCCTTATAATAATTCTGCAAAGTAAGAATCATTACCCCCATTTTCCAGATAAAGAAACTGAAGTTTTAAAGAGTCAAGCAGACTTAGAATTGAATCGAGACTCTGTCCCTAATTAGTTGTTTTTTCTAGGACAAATTACTTAACCCCTCTGAAGCTGTTTTCTGAGGTGCTATTGCTAAAAATAATAATAATAATAAAAGCCAGAATTAAATATAAGGCTCTCTTTATTAGATTATCTACTTGTTTGGATTATATCTGCCACAGCTGGCCTCCATTTTCTTAAATTGGAGTTTCCGCTTCAAACACTAAGCAAATGAGCCAGAATTGTATGGTGTGGAGAGTTATTAGAGAGTGGCTTTGCTTTTTGGGTCCACTCTGAGAGTTTTGTGCCCTGTAGTTTTTGTTGTGTATACACACGTAACTGTTATCACATCCTCTATCTCCATTATTTGTATCTTGTCCCCCTGCAAGAATGTAAATTCATTGAGGAAGGAGATAGTCTTAAAAGTATCTTGGCATCTTCCTCAGCATCTGCCTGATTCAATGCCTTCCTTGTGGCTGAGCAGAATGATTACCTCTTCCAGAAGCAGTTGGAACATCATGATCCAAGGGAGAGAGGGGACTTTGAGAGTAAAGAGTAAGAAAGAGTTGGGGCATGGGAATGGACACAGAAAAGAGATATTTAGAGTTAGAGATTGTAAGGGAAGGTGTGGAACTAAGGGGATCTGGGATAATGTATTCAGTAGAAAATATTAAAATGTTCTCATTAGTTCTGAGTGAAGAGAGTTGTCTTAGGTTGAGTTCCCCAGAAGCAGACCCTGAGAGGATGATTCATATGCAAGGATTTACTGTGGAAGTGCTCTCTGGAGGACCCAGAAAAGGAGAGGGGAAGCAGGGAAAAAGAGAAGAAACCAGACAGAGCGTGATCTCAGGCAAAGTTCCAGCCTCAGCCTGGTAAACAGAGTTCATCCCAACAGGAGGCAGGGAACTAGGCCAGTCAGTTATGGGCCAAGGGCTCTGTAGAGGAGCTGGGGAAACTTCTAGGCACTTCCAGCTCTGCCCTTGTGAGCAGAATGGGTGGCTCTTCTAAGACTCATAGGTGGAGGGAGTTAGAAGTTGAGAAACACAGTATTGAGGGAGGGTACACAGATACTGGTGGGCATCTGGGTGGATCATTGATAGTGTCACCTTGATAACAGGTCTCCAGCTTTAACTGTGTCCAGCTGTACCACATTCATCTATCTGCCTCGAAACCCATGACCTTATGATGTTATTTTACTTGATTCTATTACAGAGTGATTGTGAAAACAAAATAAAATGAGACAGGATATGGAGAATCCTGTTGACAACTATAAAACATTGTACAAAGCCAGGTGTTAATTATTGTGTCTTTCTCTTCAGAGCCCAGAAGAACTCGGCCCTCTCCTGGGTGCTTGTCTTGCAGGCATCAGCACTGATAGTCTTTGAAAAGAGCTTGTTCATGTTGGGAAGAAAGCAGGCACTTTTTTAATGTTGATAAATTTTGCAGCAGTTTCTTTAATATATACCAGCTGCCTTGAAATACATCTAATTAACCACCAGATATCATGCTGTGGCTGTGTTTGGCTTTGATGGGCTCATCAGCCTCAGCAAGGAAATATTGGAAAGCTAATCATAATAGGACTTAGCTCTTATAAAATGCCTTTTATCTTCAAAGTGGTTTACAACCACTAGTTATTAGAGGAATTAGGGTGAACAGCAACCATCTCGCAGAGACCTGAAACCATTATCAAGGGCCTTTAATGTATCTTATAATAGAGCAAGAGAAGTGTGAAGGGGAATGCTTAATAATAGTTGTCCAGTCCTAGAAGAGTTATTTGACAGAGGTAGGAGACAGTTGTTCCCTGTCTCCCTTGAGGCTAGAAGAAGGAAATTGGACCTAATTTGAGGAGCAAGGATTCTGGATGGAGTGGTTGCATAAGCTACAGTCAGCCACCAGGTGGTAAGATTGCTCTTCTCAAAGATGCTTCTATACAAGCCCCCTTTTCTATGGACTGGGGAGATGGGGCATATCACCTTGTTGGTGACCTGTGCTGGGGGAGTCAGTGGTAGATTTGTGGGCCTCTTGATTGTATCTCTGCCTGTAGTTTTCTTGTTGTATGTTCATTTGTTTTTTGCTTTTTTGTTTATTGGTTTGTTTTGCTAGAACATAATCTTGGGTGGGAGAAACCAATTTGATTTTAATAATAATAGCTAACACTTATAAAGTAACTCCCCCCCCCCCCAATTTACAGATGAAGAAGTTGAGAGAGCTTAACAAACCTGCAAGTGGTCACATAGCAAGTGAGTGGAGGACTCGGGTAGTCTGGCCTTGGAGTCCATGTTCTGTTTTTTTTTTTCTTTTTTTTTAAGTTTTATTGTGCTTTAGGTGAAAGTTTACAGCACAAATTAGTTTCTCATTTGAAAATTTATACACAAATTGTTTGGTGACATTGGATGTAATCCTTGCAATGTGTCAGCACACTCCCCCTTTCCCTTCCACCCTGGGTTCTCTGTAACCATTTGTCCAGTTTTCCTGTCCCTTCCTGTCTTTTGGGCAGGTGTTGCCCATTTGGTCTCACATACTTGATTGAACTAAGAAGCATGTTCCTCACATATGTTATTGTTTGTTTTATAGGTCTGTCTAATCTTTGACTGAAAGGTGGACTTCAGCAGTGGCTTCAGTTCTGAGTTAGCAGGGTGATCAGGGCCCATAGGCTTGGGAGTTCCTCCAGTTTCTGTCAGACCAGTAAGTTTGGTTTTTTGTGAATTTGAATTTTGTTTTACATTTTCTCCTGCTCTGTCCCAGACCCTCTATTGTGATCCGTGTCAGAGACATCAATGGTGGTAGCCAGGCACCACTGAGTTCTTCTGGGTCAGGCTTGTGGAGGTTGTGGTTCACGTGGGTCCATTAGTCCTTTGTACTAATATTTTCCTTCTTTCTTTGGTTTCTTCATTCTTCTCTGCACCGAATGGGATGAGACCAATAGATGTATCCTAGATGGCCACTCAAAAGCTTTTAAGACCCCATATGCTACTCACCAAGTAGGATGTAAAACATTTTCTTTATGAACTATGTTATGCCAGTTGACCCAAATGTCCCCAGAGACCATGGTCCCCAGCCCTCAGCCAGTAACTTGGTCCCTCAAGGGGCTTGGGTGTGTCTAGGAAGCTTCTATGACTTCGCCTGGTCAGTTTGTGCTGACTTCTCGTATATTGTGTGTTGTCTTTTCCTTCACCAAAGTTAACACCTGTCTACCATCTAGTTAAGTGATTTTCCCTCTCCACCCCTCCCCTCCCTCATAACCATCAAAGATTTTTTTTTCTGCATGTAAGCCTTTTCTTGGGTTCTTATAATAGTGGTCTCATACAAATTTTCATTTTGTGATTGACTTATTTCACTCAGCATAATGCCCTCCAGATTCATCCATGTTGTGAGATGTTTCACGGATTCATCATTGTTCTTTATCTTTGCTTAATAGTCCATTGTGTGTATGTATCACACAATGCTTGCAAAACTGGATGTCCGTTGTAAAAAAAATGAAACACAACCCATACCTCACACCATTTTACATTCCCACCAGCAGTGTGGAAGTGTTTCAATCTCCCTGAAACCTCTCCAACATTTGTTATTTTCTGTTTTTTTTATTAGTGCTAGTAATGTTGGGATGAGATGGTGTCTCATTGTAGTTTTGATTTGCACTTCTCTAATGCCTAATGATCACGAGCATATCCCCATGTGTCTGTTAGCTGCCCGGATGTCTTCTTTGGTGAAGTGTCTGTTCATATCCTTTGCCCATTTTTCAACTGGATTACTTGTCTTTTTGTTGTTGAGGTGTTGGAGTATTCTATAGATTTTAGAGATTAGACCCTTGTTGGATATGTCATAGCCAGTTTTTTTCCCTAGTCTGTAGGTTCTCTTTTTATTCTTTTGGTGAAGTCTTTTGATGAACTTAAGTGTTTAATTTTTAGAAGATCCCATTTACCTAGTTTCCCTTCTGGTGTTTGTGCATTGTTAGTTATGGTTTGTATTCTATTTATGCCATGTATTAGGGCCCCTAGTGTTGTCCCTATTTTTTCTTCCATGATCTTTATTGTTTTAGGTTTTATATTTAGGTCTTCGATTCATTTTGAGTTAGTTTTTGTGTATGGTGTGAGGTATGGGTCCTGTTTCATTTTTTTTGCAGGTAGACATCCAGTTTTGGCAGCCCCATTTGTTAAAAAGACTGTCTTTTCCCCATTTAATGGACATTGGCCTTTTGTCAAAAATCAGCTGACCATAAGTGGATGGATTTACCTCTGGGTTCTCGATTCTGTTCTGTTGGCATGTGTGTCTGTTGTACCAGTACAGGCTGTTTTGACTACCATAGCTGTACTGTAGGTTCTGAGACTGAGTAGTGTAAGGCCTCCTACTTTGTTCTTTTTCTTCCATAATGGTTTGCTTATCCAAGGCCTCTTTCCTTTCCACAAAAGTTGGTGATTAGTTTTTCCATCTCATTAAAGAATGCTGTTGGTTTTGGGATCAGGATTGCATCATATTTGTAGACTGATTTGGATAGAATTGATATTTTCATAATGTTGAGTCTTCCTATCCATGAACATGATATATTTTCCATTCATGTAGGTTTCTTTTAGTTTCTTGCAATGGTGTTTTGTAGTTGTCTTTGTACAGGTCTTTTATGTCCCTGTAGATTTATTCCTAAGTATTTAATCTTTTTAGAGGCTATTATAAATGGCATTATTTTCCTGATTTGCTTTTCTAAATTCTCTTCATTGGTGTATAGGAATCCAACTGATTTTTGTAGTTGATATTGTATCCTGCTACTCTGGTGAAATCTTTTTATTAGTCCCAGTAGTTTTCTTGTGGAATTGTTGGAGTTCTCTATGCATAGGATCATATCGTCTGTGAATAGGGATAGTTTTACTTCTTCCTTTCCAATTTGGATGCCCTTTATTTTCTTTTCTTGCCTTATTGTTCTAGCTAGAACTTTCAGCACAATGTTAAATAGGAGTGGTGATAAAGGACATCCTTGTCTTGTTCCCATTCTCAGGGGGGATGCTTTCAGCCTCTCTCCATTGAGAATGATTTTGGCTGTTGGTTTTATATAAATGCCCTTTATTATGTTGAAGAATTTCCCCTCTATTTCTATTTTGAGAGTTTTTTTCAGGAATGGGTGTTGGACTTTATCAAGTGCCTTTTCTGCATTGATTGAGATAATTTATGTGGTGGATTACATTGACCAATTTTCTAATGTTGAACCGTCCTTGCATGCTTGGTATGAATGCCAATTGGTTGTGGTGTATTATTTTTTTGATATGATGCTGAATTCTATTGGCTAGCAATTTGTTGGGAATTTTTGCATCTGTATGATGAGATATGATTGGTCTGTAATTTTCTTTCTTTTTTTTTTTTTGTGGTGTCATTGCCTGGCTTTGGTATCAGGGTTGTGCTTGCTTCATAGAATGAATTTGGGAGTATTCCTTCCTTTTCTATGCTCTGAAATAGTTTGAGTAGTACTAGCGTGAGCTCTTCTCTGAGTGTTTGGCAGAATTCTCCAGTGAAGCCATCCAATTTTTGTTGTTGTTGTTGGAAGTTTCTAAATTATCTTTTCAATCTCTTCTCTTGTTATGGGTCTGTTCAGATTTTCTTCCTCAGTTTGTGTTAGTTTAGGTAGGTAGTGTGTTTCTAGAAATTTTTCCATTTCCTATAAGTTTTCAAATTTGTTAGAGTACAAATTTTCATAGTACTCTGTTATGATTCTTTTTACTTCAGTTGGATCTGTTGTAATGTCTCCCATCTAATTTCTTTTTATTTTTTGAACTGTTGTCCTCTAAGTGAAAGTTTACAATTCAGGCTAGTCTCTCATACAAAAATTTATACATGCATTTGTTTTGTGACCCTGCTTGCTCTCCCTATACTGTGACAGCATACTCTTCCTTTCCACCCCAGATTTCCCGTGTCCATTCAACCAGCTCCTGACCTCTCTGCCTTCTCATCTTTCCTTTGGACAGAAGCTTCCCATTTAGTCTCATGTATCTACTTTAGATAAGAAGCACACTCCTCACGAGTATCATTTTATGTCCCATAGTACAGTCTAATCATTGTCTGAAGAATTGGCCCAGGGAATGGTTTTAGTTTTGGGCTAACAGAGAACACGGGGGGCCACATCTTCCAGGGTCCCTCCAGTCTCAATCAAACCATTAAGTCTTGTCTTTTTACCAGAATTTGAGTTCTGCACCCCACCTTTCTCCTGCTCTGTCAGGAACTTTCTGTTGTGTTCCCAGTCAGGGCCGTCATTGTGGTGGCTAGGCACCATCTAGTTCTTCCGGTCTCAGGCTGATGAAGTCTCTGGTTTATGTGGCCCTTTCTGTCTCTTGGGCTAATACTTTCCTTGTGACTTTGGTGTTCTTTATTCTCCTTTACTCCAGGTGGGTAGAGACCAATTGATGCATCTTAGATGGCAGCTTGCTAGCTTTTAAGACCCCAGACACCACTCACCAAAGTGGGATGCAGAACATTTTCTTACAAAACTTTGTTAAAAAAAAAAAAAAAAAAAAAACAACTTTGTTATGCCAATTGACCTACATGTCCCATGAAAGCATGGTCCCCAGACCCCCACACCTGCTACTCTGTCCCTTGAAGTATTTGGTTATATTCAGGAAACTTCTTAGCTTTTGTTTGGTCCAGTGGTGCTGACTTCCCATGTAGTGTGTGCTGTCCTTCCCTTCACCTAAGATAATTCTTGTCTACTTTCTAGTTAGTGAGTACCCCCTCCCTCTCTTCACCCTCATAACCATCAAAGAATGTTTTCTTCTGTCTTTAAACCTTTTCTTGGTTCACTCAGCATAATACCTTCCAAATTCCTCCATGTTATAAGATGTTTCACAGATTCATCGTTGTTTTTTATCGTTGCGTAGGATTCCATTGTGTGAATATATCATAATTTGTTTATCCATTCGTCCGTTGATGGGCACCTAGGTTGTTTCCATTTTTGCTATCGTGAACAATGCTGCAATGAACATGGGTGTGAATATATATATTCATGTGATGGCTCTTAATTCTCTAGGATATATTCCAAGGAGTGAGATTGCTGGATTGTATGGTACTTCTATTTCTAGCTTTTTAAGGAAGTGCCAAATCGATTTCCAAAGTGGCTGTACCATTTTACATTCCCACCAACAGTGTATAAGTGTTCCAGTCTCTCCACAACCTCTCCAGCATTTATTATTTTGTGATTTTTGGATTAATGCTAGCCTTGTTGAGGTGAGATAGTATCTCATTGTAGTTTTGATTTGCATTTCTCTAATGGCTAATGATGGTGAGCATTTCCTCATGTGTCTGTTATCTGCCTGGATGTCTTCTTTGGTGAAATGCCTGTTCATATCCTTTGCCCATTTTTAAATTGGGTTGTTTGTCTTTTTGTTGTCGAGGTTTTGCAGTATCTTCTAGATTTTAGAGATTAGACCCTGATCAGATTTGTCGTAGACAATTTTTTTTCCGTTTGTAGGTTGTCTTTTTACTTTTTTGGTGAAGTCTTTTGGTGAGCATAAGTGTTTGATTTTTAGGAGCTCCCAGTTATCTAGTTTCTCTTCTGGTGTTTGTGCATTGTTACTTACGGTTCATATTCTGTTTATGCCATGTATTAGGGCTCCTAGCGTTGTCCCTATTTTTTTCTTCCATGATCTTTATCATTTTAGATTTTATATTTAGGTCTTTGGTCCATTTTGAGTTTGTTTTTGTGCATAGTGTGAGGTATAGGTCTTGTTTCAGTTTTTTTCAGATGGATATCCAGTTCTGCCAGCACCATTTGTTAAAGAGACTGTCTTTTCCCCAATTAACAGACTTTGGGCCTTTGTCAACTAACAGCTGCTCATAGGTGGATGAATTTACATCTGGATTCTCAATTCTGTTCTATGTATCTGTTGTTGTTCCAGTACCAGGCTATTTTGACTACTGTGGCGGTATAATAGGTTCTAAAATCAGGTAGTGTGAGGCCTCCCACTTTGATCTTCTTCTTCAGGAATGCTTTACTTATTCCAAGGCCTCATCCCTTTCCATACGAAGTTGGTGATTAGTTTCTCCGTCTCATTAAAAAATGCCATTGAAATCTGGATTGGGATTGCATTGTATCTGTAGATCGCTTTGGGTATAACGACATTTTCACAATGTTGCGTCTTCCTATCAATGAGCAAGGTATGTTTTTCCACTTATGCAGGTCTCTTTTGGTTTCTTGCAGTAGTGTCTTGTAGTTTTCATTGTATAGGTCTTTTACATCTCTGGTTAGATGTATTCCTAAGTATTTTGTCTTCTTGGGGGCTATTGTAAATGGTATTGATTTGGTGATTTCCTCTTGGAAGTTCTCTTTGTTGGTGTAGAGGAATCCAACTGATTTTTGTATGTTTATCTTGTATCCTGAAACTTTGCTGAAATCTTCTGTTAGTTCCAGTAGTTTTCTTGTGGATTCTTTGGGGTTTTCTGTGTATAAGATCATATCATCTGCAACTAGAGATACTTTGACTTCTTCCTTACCAATTTGAATGTGCTTTATTTCTTTTTCTACCCTAATTGCTCTGGCTAGGACCTCCAGCACAATGTTGAATAAGAGTGGTGATAAACGCATCCTCGTCTGGTTCCCTTTCTCAAGGGGAATGCTTTCAAACTCTCTCCATTTAGGACCATGTTGGCTGTTGGCTTTGTATAAATGCCCTTAATTATGTGGAGGAATTTCCCTTCTATTCATATTTTGTTGGAGAGTTTTTATCATGAATGCGTGTTGGACTTTGTCAAATGCCTTTTCTGCATCAATTGATAATCTCATGTGGTTCTTGTCTTTTGTTTTATTTGTATGATGGATTACATTGATTGTTTTTCTAATGTTGAACCATCCCTGCATATCTGGTATAAATCCCACTTGATCACGGTGAATTATTTTTCTGATATGTTTTGGAATTCTATTGGCAAGAATTTTGTTGAGGATTTTTGCATGTATGTTCATGAGGGATATTGGTTTGTAATTTTCTTTGTTTGTGGTATCTTTACCTGGTTTTGGTATCAGCGTTCTGCTGGCCTCATAGAATGAGTTTAGGAGCATTCCTATCCTTTTCTGTGCTCTGAAATACCTTAGTAGTAGTGGTGTTAATTCTTCTCTGAAAGTTTGGTAGAATTCTCCAGTGAAGCCCTCTAGGCCAGGGCTTGTTTTGTTGGGAGTTTCTTAATTACCTTTTCAATCTCTCCTTTTTTTACAGGTTTATTTCACTTTTCTACCTCTCATTGTGTTAGTTTAGGTAGGTAGTGAGTTTCTAGAAATTTGTCCATTTACTCTAGGTTTTCAAATTTGTTAGAGTACAATTTTTCATAGTATTCTGTTATGATTCTTTTAATTTCAGTTTGCTCTGTTGTGATATCACCCATCCAATTTCTTATATGGGTTGTTTGCTTCCTCTCCTGTTTTTCTTTTGTCAGCTTGGCCAATGGTTTATCGATTTTGTTGATCTTTTCAAAGAACCAGCTTTTGGTCTTGTTAACTCTTTCAGTTGTTTTCGTATTCTCTATTTCATTCAATTCTGGTCTAATTCTTATTATTTGCTTTCTTCTGGCACCCAAGGGCTTCTTTTGCTGCTCTCTTTCTACTTGTTTGAGTTGTAGGGTTAATGATTTTGGCCCTTTCTTCTTTCTGGATGTCTGCATTTATTACCATAAACTGACCTTTGAGCACTGCATTTGCTGTATCCCAAACGTTCTGGTAGGATGTGTTTTCATTCTCGTTTGATTCTATGAATTTCTTTATTCCATCCTTAATTTCTTCTATGACCCAGTAGTTTTTGAGCAAGGTGCTGTTCAGTTTCCACATGTTTGATTTTTTTTTGCTTGCTTTTTCTATTATTGATTTCTACTTTTATGGCTTTGTGGTCAGAAAAGATGCTTTGTAATATTTTGATGCTTTGGATTCTGTTAAGGCTTGCTTTATGGCCTAATACGTGGTCTATTCTGGAGAATGTTCCATGTGCATTGGAAAAGAAAGTATACTTGGCTGCTGTTGGGTGGAGTGTTCAGTATATGTCCATGAGATCAAGTTGGCTGATTGTAGTATTTAATCTTCCGTGTCTTTATTGAGCTTCTTTCTGCATGTTCTGTCCTTCACTGAAAGTGGAATGTTGAAATTTCCTACTATCATTGTGGAGTTGTGTATCTCTCTTTCCAGTGCTGTTAAAGTTTGTTTTATGTATTTTGGAGCCCTGTTGTTGGGTGTATAAATATTTATTATAGTTATGTCCTCCTGGTGTACTGATCCTTTAATCACTATATAGTGTCCTTCCTATCCTTTGTGGTGGATTTTACTTTAAAGTCTATTTTGTCAGAGATTAATATTGCTACTCTGCTCTTTTTTGAATGTTGTTTGCTTGACATGTTTTTTTCCATCCTTTGAGTTTTAGTTTGTTTATGTCTTTAAGTCTAAAGTGTGTCTCTTGTAGGCAGCATATAGATGGATCGTGTTTTTTAATCCATTCTGCCACTCTCTGTCTCTTTATTGGTGCATTTAGTCCATTTACATTCAGCGTAATTATTGATAGGTGTGCGTTTAATGCTGTCATT
>NW_004444017.1:1670667-1685409 GCF_000243295.1 Trichechus manatus latirostris
ACAAATCTTCAACAATTTTCTCTGTATTTTCTGTTATCCCCCCTGTTCTGGTACTCCAATCACTCGTAGGTTATTTCTCTTGATAGAGTCCCACATAATTCTTAGAGTTTCTTCTTTTTTTAAAATTGTTTTTTCTGATTTTTCCTGAAGTAAGTTGGTGTCAGTGCTTTATCTTAGTCTCACTGATTCTGACTTCTAGTGCTTCAATTCTGCTCCTATGACTTCCTATTGAGTTGTCTAATTCTGAAATTTTATTGTTAATCTTTTGGATTTCTGATTGCTGTCTCTCTGTGGATTCTTGCAGCCTATTAAATTTGTCATTATGCTCTTGAATAACCTTCTTAAGTTCCTCTACTGCTTTGTCTGTATGTTCTTTGGATTTCTCTGTGTTTTGTCTGATTTCCTTCCTAATATCTTGAAAAGTTCTGTATATTAATCTTTTGTATTCTGCCTTCAGTAATTCCGTGAAATTCAATTTTATTGATTGTTTATTTTGGGAGCTTGCTGATGCCATTATGGTCTGCCTCTTTATGTGACTTGATATTGCCTGTTGTCTCTGAGCCATCAATAATTTATTATAATTTATTTATTTTATATTTGCTTACTGTGTCCTAGCTTCTTCTTTTGTTTTGATATGCCCGAATAGGCTGCTTGTGTGAGCTAATTTGATTATTGGTGCCTTTGAAGCTCTAATGTCCTGTCACCAGGTGATTAGATCTGTTACTAAGTATGTGAGCCCAGGAGTCCATTAACTTTTCTTGTATGGATTCAGCTCAGGTGTCCAGATAGTCAGTCACCAACTGTGTGGTGCAGGCTCTCACCTACAGTCCTAGACAGGTATGGGTGATTGGTGTAGACATAGGCATCTGGCTGCAGTAGGGGGTCACATACTGAGCAAGGCAGGGAGCTGATGGCTGCCCCTGCTTGTCTGAAAGGAAAGCATGTCCCTGTTCCCTAGAGCGAGTAGGTAGGTGGGTTTTGCAGCCAGACTATGAGCACCTAGTGCTGTTGGCTGTAAGGACTGGGGGGCACCACTAATTCTTGGACCCCTGTCATGGGCAACTAGGTGGCATGGGTGGAGCCACCAGTCTTCAGGCCCCTGATGTGGGCAGGTGAGGAAACTGCTTACTGAGCAGAGTGTGTCAAATGTCACAAACCTTCCACTTCACAGCTGAAACAGTTGACGTTAGACTTCAGGTATATACCCTGTTGTACTGTGATAATGAGGGCCTATGCTGTTGAAATGGGCCCACACAAGTCTATGCAGGGGTGAAAGTCATTCAAAGTCCGTGGACCCCTTATGCCTGTGTCTAGGCAAAGGAGCTGTGCCAACCCTGAGGTCCTGGCTTAGGGGAGCCATCAGCTTATTTTTTCCCTGTTTGTTAATTTGTTTCCTCTCCAAGGCCAGGAGAATGGCTCAGGGCACATGACGGGTCCTATTTCTGGCCCAGGGGACTCGGCAATCACTGAAGCTGGCCCAGGACTCAGTGCAGAGTGGGGATGGGGGAGATAAATGAAAGAGAGGTTTTTTCCCAAATGGTGTGTGTGTATGTGTGTATGTGTGTGTGTGTTTAATCCCCATGGTAGGCCAGACGCAAGTACTTATCTTTAGCTGCTTGAGTGCTGCTTTTCACTCATTCTGGATGGCCGAGTAGACTCTCTGCTGCTGGGCCTTTCCTGATGTGAAAACACCTCCCAAGCACCACTGCTTGCCTCACCATGCACAGGAGCTGATCTGGCCTGAAGGGCTCAGGCTCCCGCTGTGTCAGGTCTGGCAACTCCTTGCTGCTTCCGAACTGTCTCTCCCTCCCCCTGCCACTCAGTCTGATTCCTTAGCTTTGCCTTTGACGTTCAGGGCCCCTAGATTGTCACTTACTATCGATTCATTTGTTTTTTCGGATCTTTGTTTTAAGAGTAACCACAGGAAGCGTCTGACTACTCTACTATCTTGGCCCCACCTCCCCTCTCCTGTTTTTCTTTTGCAAGTTTGACCAGTGGTTTCTCAATTTTGTTGATCTTTTCAAAGAACTGACTTTTGGTCTTGTTGATTCTTTCCATTGTTTTTCTATTCTCTATTTCAGTTATTTCTGCTCTAATCTTTATTATTTACTTTCTTCTGGTGCCTGTGGGCTTCTTTTGCTGTTCTCTTTCTATTTCTTTGAGTTGTAGGGTTAATGTTTTGATTTCAGCCTATCCTTCTTTTTTGATGTGTCAGTTTATTGCTATAAATTGACCTCGGAGTACTGCTTTTGCTGTGTCTCAAAGATTTTGGTATGATGTGTTTTCATTCTCATTTTATTGTGTGAATTTTTTGATTCTCTCTTTGATTTCTTCTATTTCCCAGTTGTTTTCAAGCAAGGTGTTATTCAGTTTCCATGTATTTGATTTTTTCCCCTTGCTCTTCCTGTTAATGATTTCTGTTTTTATGATGTTGTTATCAGAGAGAATGCTTTGTATTATTTTGATGTTTTTGATTTTATTGAGAGTTGTTTTGTGCCTAAAATGTGGTCTATTCTGGAGAATGTTCTGTGTGTGTGTTGGAAACCAATGTGTACTTTGCAGCTGTTGGGTAGAGTGTTCTATGACTATGAGGTCAAGTTGGTTGACTTTGGCCTTTAGATCTTCTGTATCTTTGTTGAGTTTCTTTCTAGATGTTCTGTCCTTTACTGAGAGGGATATGTTGAAGTCTCCTTCTATTATTGTGGAACTGTCTATTTCTCCTTTCAGTGCGATTCAAGTTTGTTTCATGTATTTTGGAGCCCTGTCATTGGTTGGGTAGTAATCCATATTCTTATCCACCATAGTAAGAGGTCTATCAGAGAAGGGGTGGTATTTGTTCAAAGCCCCCCTGCACCACATGTCAGAGAAGTAAATAACAATTTCATATGGAACAGGGAAAGTTTTATTTCCAGGCAGGTTTTATTTTCATACTAAATATTTTAAGCTTGAGCAATGGGGTGGTGAAAGGATTCCTGAGTAGTAACAACTCAGTATGTTTGTTCCTTGCTGAAGGGAACCTTACATTTGCCTCATTGTCATTGTGCCACAGAAGGTCTGCCCAAGACCATGGGGAGTATAGGAGGGGACACAGGCCTGATAACACAAACCTGAGGTTTGGTTAAAGCACTTGCTCCTCAGTTGCTGAGATGGATTTAATAATGGGCCATGTCCTATAAGTTTAGTGTAGGTTGGAATACCGACTGCAACCTACAGAGGCATCAGCTACTATTACATGTGCAAACAGTACTGAGAATGCAGAGATACTCTCTCAGGACACTCTGGGCAGAAGCATCAGTCTCCTGATTTCTTTCTCAGTGGAAGTCAAATGTTGGTAGCTTGAAATTGGCCATGGTGGAAGTATTTACACCATGGAAATTGGCAAATGGTACAAATCAAAGCTTCTCCTGACTCTACCTCAGAGAAACAGTTGTTAAATACTTACCATCACACTAGCACTCTTGGCCGTCACTCTCAGTGATCAGTTAAGAAGCCAGCACACATTTACTGAGTACCTGTTATATGCAAGGTACAAGACTAAGAATTGGTGGGGAATTCATTTAATTCATTTAGATTATCAAATATCACTTTAATACCTACTAAGACTTTTGAGTTGGGCCTCTGTCATCAAGGAAGAAATAAGACATATTATGTAGTTGAAAAGCTAGCCAGCCAACAAAGCAATTTGTCCGAATGCCTAAAGCATGAAAGAGACAGTAAGTCAACCTGGCAGTGCCTTGAAAGGTTAAATATAGAGTTAGTATTGTTGTTGTTAGGTGCTGTTGAGTCAGTTCCAACTCATAGCGACCTATGTGCAACAGAATGAAACACTGCCCAGTCCTGCGCCATCCTCACAATCGTTATGGGTGAGCCCATTGTTGCAGCCACTGTGTCAATCCATCTCGTTGAGGGTCTTCCTCTTTTTTGCTGACCCTCTACTTTACCAAACATGATGTCTTTCTCCAGGGACTTGTCCCTCCTGATAACATATCCAAAGTATGTGAGACAAAGTCTCATCATCCTTGCTTCTAAGGAGCACTCTGGTTGTACTTCTTGCAAGACAGATTTCTTCGGCAGTCCATGGTAAATTCAATACTCTTCACCAACACCACAGTTCAAAGGCATCAATTCTTCTTCGGTCTTCCTTATTCATCATCCAGCTTTCACATGCATATAAGGTGACTGAAAACACTATGGCTTGGATCAAGCACACCTTAGTCTTCAAGGTGACATCTTTGCTTTCTAACACTTTAAAGAGGTCCTTTGCAGCAGATTTGCCCAATGCAATGTGTTGTTTTGTTTCTTGACCGCTGCTTTCACGGGTGTTGATTGTGGATCCAAGTAAAATGAAATCGTTGACAACCTCAATCTTTTCTCTGTTTATCGTGATGTTACTTATTGGTTCAGTTATGAGGATTTTTGTTTTCTTTATGTTGAGGTGCAATCCATACCTAAGGCTGTGGTCTTTGATCTCCATTAGTAAGTGCTTCAAGTCCTCTTCACTTTCAGCAAGCAACGTTGTGTCATCTGCATAATGCAGGTTGCTAATGAATCTTCCTTCAGTCCTGATGCCACGTTCTTCTTCATATAGTCCAGCTTCTCAGATTATTTTTTCAGCATACAGATTGAATAAGTATGGTGAAAGGATACAACCCTGACACACATGTTTTCTCACTTTAACCACGCAGTATCCCCTTGTTCTTTTCGAATGACTGACTCTTGAACTATGTACAGGTTCCTCATGAGCACAATTAAGTGTTCTGGAATTCCCATTCTTCACAATGTTATCCATAATTTGTTACTATCCACACTGTCGAATGCTTTTGCATAGTCAATAAAACACAGGTAAACATCTTTCTGGTGTTCTCTGCTTTCAGCCAGGATCTTGGATAGCGTCAAAAATGAAATGGAATGCATAGACATCGATATCCTAGGCATTAGTGAGCTGAAATGGACTGGTATTGGCCATTTTGAATAAAATAATCATATGGTCCACTATACTGGGAATGACAAATTAAAGAGAAATGGCGTTGCATTCATCTTGAAAAAAACATTTCAAGATCTACCCTGAAGTACAACGCTGTCAGTGATTAGGTAATATCCACACACCTACAAGGAAGACCAGTTAATATGACTGTTATTCAAAGTGACACACGAACCATTAAGGCCGAAGATGAAGAAATTGAAGATTTTTACCAACTTCTGCAGCCTCAAATTGACCAAACATGCAATCAGGATGCATTGATAGTTACTGGTGATTGGAATGTAAAAGTTGCAAGCAAAGAAGGAAAATATAGAAAATATGGCCTAGGTGATAGAAACAATGAGAGAGATCGCATGATAGAATTTTGCAAGACCAACGACTTCTTCATTGCAAATACCTTTTTTCAACAACACAAACGGTGACTATCAACATGGACCCTGCCAGATGGAATACACAGGAATCAAATCAACTGCATCTGTGGAAAGAGAGTTAACATACAACCCAGCAATTCCACTCATAGGTATATACCCAAGAGGAATGAAAACATATGTCCATACAAAAACTTGTACACAAATGTTCATAGTAGCATTATTCATAATAGCTAAAAAGTTGAGACAACCCAAATGTCCATCAAAAGATGAATGGATAAGTAAAATTTGATATATCCATACAATGGAATATTATTCAGCCATAAAAAGGAATGAAGTACCGATACATGCTACAACATGAGTGAAACTTGAAAACATTATGCTAAGTAAAAGAAGCTAGGCACAAGAGACTGCTGTTTGTATTGCATTGGGTGCCCCTAAAATATGTGTTGACATCTTAATCCCCGTACCTGTAAATATGACCCTGTTTGGAAATAGAGGCTTTCTTTTGTTATATCAATAAAGTCGTACCAGAGTGGGGGGTGAGTCTTAAACCTAATCACTTCTGAGTTATAAAAAGAGCAGAATAGACACAGAGGGGCAGACACACACCAAGGAATGCCAAGGAACTCCCAGAGCTGACAAGGAAGGACTCTGCCCTAGCGTCAATGCCTTGATTTGGACTTCTAGTCTCCAAAACTGTCAGACAATACATTTCTGTTCTTTAAAGCCACCCACTTGTGGTCTTTTTTGTTACATCAGCACTAGGTAACTAAGACAATCACATATTTTATGATTCCATTTATATAAAATGTCCAGAATAGGCAAGTCTATAAAGACCAAAAATAGATAAGTAGTTGCCTAGGGCAAGAGGGAATAGGAGGATTGGGACATGATGGCTAAGGGGTGAAGGTTTCTTTTTGGGGTGATGAAAATGTTGTAAAATTGATTTTAGTGATGGATGCAAAACTCTGTGAATATCTAAAAGCTGTTGAATTGTACACTTTAAACGGACGAATTGCATGATATGTAAATTATATCTCAATAAAGATGTTAAAAAAAATAAGAGTTACTCTGTGGTATAGGAGAAGCAGCCCAAAGGGTGTGGTCAGGGAACGCTTCTCAGTGGAGGTGAGTTTAGCACTGGGCCCTGAGGGCATATACAGCATTCATAGTTGGAGAGGACCTATAGAGAGTGTTCTTGCAGGAGGGAGAATGAACTGATAAGTTTCCCTTTGTTGAGTCCCAGAAAACAAATTCAGACCCATTATGCATCAGTCATTTTCCTACTCTCTGTAGTGGTTTGAGTCCCAGCTCTACTTGCTTCGTGACCCTGGAAAAGTGACTTAACCTTTTGGAGACTGAGATGCTTGTTAATAAAAGACAGAAGAAACAGCCAGTCCTGCCAGCTTCATCAGATCCTTATGGAAATGACTGAGATGGTAGAAGTGACTTCTTCTTAAACTGCAAAGTGGAATTGTTTGTGTCATTATTAGTTTATATGTCTTTCATTATTTCATTGCCTCCCATGGAATCATCTCAGTATCAAAATTTTGAACTAGAAAGGATAATCCTGAAAATGCCTTAGAAACTATTGTAAGAGCTAACATTTACCGACTGCTTACTATGTGCCAGGTGTAATTTCTAAGTGCTTTACGTGTTTTAATTTGCCTGGTCCTTGCAACCCCATGAAGTAGCCACTGTCATTGTTTGCATTTTACAGATAGGGAAACTGAGGCATGGAGATGTTAAGTAACTTGCCTAAGGCCACACAGCTAGGAAGTGGTGGAGCCTGGATTTGAACCTAGGGAAATGTGGCTCTTACACTGCTGTATTGCCTTCATGAAGCTCAAGGAGGGTGGGATCTCTCTTTTCCATGAGGAGAAAGAAGAGAGATGGAGTTCTGTGAGCTTCCTTTCTCTGCTCTGTTCTCCAGCCTTCCCCCCATCCCACTTCCCATGTTCTCTCCCAGCCAAAAAGCTGGCTTAGAGTTGGTCTACTCTGCCATGTGTGGATGTCCAAGAGCCTCTCTTCCCCCTACACTTATTGTAGCAGATGCTGCCCATGCCCTGGCCCCATCACTGGGGCATGACTATTGCAGTGTGCTCTGGCAACTTCCCAGTAAGTCCTGTGCCTGCGGGCTTTCTCCAGAGCCATGGCACACATGGCAAGCTGGAATGCTGAGAAATCAACACCCCTCAGGAGCAGCCCTCAGCCAATGACTGATGCGGTTGGTATATAAATACCCATCTCCTTTGCCCCTTGGGTTGGAGAAATGACACTTGTGTTCTACACGAAGTTACAGTGTTTCCATGAGGTATTAAGCTCCAGTTAGTTACCCACAGCTGGTTATACAGCAGGTGGCTGGATAACTCACCCTGTATTGGCTGCCTTCTCTCCCCTGACTCACTTCCCATTCCGGAACAGTGCTTCCTACCCCTTCCAAATAAATCACTTTCACTCAAATCCTTGTCTCAGGGTCTTCTATGACATCTCCCCTGTGAGGCCTTGATTCTTCCTTTACTTGTTCCTTCCCAGGGGCCCACTATTCACCATTCCCTGATGAGCATCTCGCACCTAAACACATTAGAGCTGCCTTTGAAAACCCTTGCTCAGCAACCCTCCTGACCCTCTGCAGTTTGACAAGACCTACCTATCTCTTTGCTTTCATTTGACATAGACAGCTCAGAGTTAATCGTTGAGACATCTGGGTCCTGCTGCATATGGAATATTCTTCCCACTGAAGGCTGGGTAATTAAAGAGATTGGAACAGATCCTAAAGATGCTTTTTGGGCTTTTGATTTCCTGTCTTCTGCAGGAGGGATTCAAGGGAGATCAGGGAGGCTTAGTGTCTGCTTTCAAGTTTGCAAAGGGCATGGTGTGCAGGGAGGTGCAAGCTGTTCTCCATCTCCATTGAGCCCAGAGTGAGGGGGAAATTAGCTAAGAACCCTTAGGAGGGATTTAGGTTTGATCTATGAACTTTCTGATTGCAGCAGTTACTAAGCGGCTAGAATCACTTTGGAAGAATGGGGAATCTTCCTGTAAATATTTAAGAACTGGCTAATTTCCATCTGTATATAAAAGCTTTTATGGAATGATTCTGTGGGGAGAAGAGTGGTCTGCAAGCTCTCATAGAGAGAAGATAAAAAAGTGTTTTCTCTTTTTCTCCTTGTGATGGTCTTTTCCCTTTGTATATGGAATATTCCCCACCATTTCTCCTTTTATTGGTGTATGGTCTGTTGGCCTAATGGAAAGTCTTTGAGACAAAAAGCTAGTTCAGCCTGGAGACAAGGAGCTTCATCCAGATGTAAGACAGCCAAGCTCATGACAGGGTTTCCACTTTATTTTGTAATGAAAGTATAAGCACTTCTGTTGTTTTGTCTTTTACTCTCCTTGAAAGCCCCAGAGATGCTCTGTAAAGATTGGGAGAACTAGGCTGGCCTAGATTTGCAAGACCTGGAGAAACATGGGAAGGTTTTGACTTGTGTGTGACCTGGGCCTTTTTTTTAATTAAAAAAACCCAGTTTAATTGAAGTATAATTGACATACAATAAACTGCACATATTTAAAGTGTACAATTTGATAAGTTTTGAGTGTGTGTGTGTGTGTATGTGTGTGTGTATTCATGAAACGGTCACCTCGATCAAGATAGATGACATATCAATCACTCACAAAAGTTTCCTCTCCCGGTGACCTGTCCCCTCTCCCCTGTCTGCTGTCTGTCACTATAAATTCATTTTCATTTTTTAGGATTTTATATAAATGGAATCATATAGGATGTACTCTTTTTTGTCTGGCTTCTTTCATTCATCCTGAGAGTCATCCATTTTGTTGTATGGATCAATAGTTCATTCCTTTTATTGTTGACCAGCGTTTCATATAGTTATTTTACATTTATATATCTTACTTGATAGAGTGCCTGTTGAAATTTTTTTGCCTATTTTAAAAATTGAATTGATTGTTTTCTTACTAATGAGTTTTGAGAGTTCTTTATATATTCTGGATCAAAATCTTCTATCAGATTTATGTTCTGCAAATATTTTTCTCAGTCTGTGGATTGTTTTTAATTCTCTTTAATGGTGTCTTTCAAAGAGCAAAAGTTTTGAATTTTGATGAAGCCAGTTTATCAGTTTTTCTTTAAAAAAAAAAAAAAAAGGATTGTATCATTGCTGTTGTACTTAAGAAATCTTTGCCTCAACCAAGGTCACAAAGATATTTTCTCCTAGAAGTTTTAGGTTTTGTACTTAGGTCTGTGGTCCATTTTGAGTTAATTTTTTTATATGGTACAAAGTATGAATTAAAATTCCTTTTTTTTTTTAGTAAATGGATATCTAATGTTTCTGTACCATTTGTTGAAAGGATTATCCTTTCTCCACTGAATTGTCTTTGCATCTCTGTCAAAAAAATAGTCTGTATGGGCCTATTTCTGGATTCTCTATGCTATAGTCTGTTCCAGTTATTTAGTTTTCTGTCTTTATGCCAATGCCACATTGTCTTGATTACTGTAGCTTTAAATAAGTCTAGAAATCAGGTAGGGTTAGTCCTGCAATTTTGTTCTTCTTTTTCAAAGTCGGTTTATCTATTCTTGGTTATTCTTGGTACTTTGTATTTCCATATACATTTTAGATCAGCTTGTCAATTTCTACAAAAAAGCCTGCTGGGATTTCAGTTGGAATTGATGTGAATCTATAGATGAATTTGGGGAAAAAATGATATCTTTATAATATTAAGTCTTCCAACTCATGAACAGGGCATATCTCTCTGTTTATTTTTCTTTGATTTCTCTTAATATTTTGTAGCTTTCAATGTACAGGTATTGCATATCTATTGTCAGATATATCACTAGTATTTCATAGTTTTGATGTTATTGTAAATAATATTTTTATTTCAATTTCAATTGTTTGTGGCTAATTTATGGAAATACAATTGATTTTTATGTTTAGAGCCTGTATCCTGCAACCTTGCCAAACTCACTTACTAGTTCCAGTAGCTTTCTGTTTATTTCTTCAGGTATTTTACATAGACAATTATGTTGTCTGGGAATAAAGACAATTTTACTTCTTCCTTTCCAATCTAGGTGCCTTTTATTTGTTTATTTAACCTCATACGCTGGCTAAAATCTCCAAATATGTTGAATAGAAGTAGTGCAAGTGGACATTCTTATCTTTTTCTTGATCAAAGAAGGAAAGCATTTGGTCTTTCACCATTGAGTATGATGTTATCTGTTAGTATTTTGTAGGTACCCTTTTTCAGGTTGAGAAAATTCCTTTCTAAGTTTGCTGAGAGTTTTTATCAGGAGTGGATGTTGGAGTTTGTCAAGTACTTTTTCTGCATCTATTGAGATGATCATAAGGTTTGCCTCTTTTTAATTTATTAATATGATGAATTACATTATTGATTTTCACATGTTAAACCGTCCTTGCATACCTGGGATACACTCTGCTTGGTCAGGATATATTATGTTGTTAGATTCATATATGTTGTTAGATTCAATTTACTAAAATTTTGTGAAGAATTTTTGCGTCTATGTTCATGAGGGATATCGGTCTGTAGTTTTTTGTTTTCTTATCCAGTTTTGGTATAAGGGTAATGCTGATCTCATAAAGTAAGTTAGGAGATATTTCCTTCTTGTCAGTTTTCTGGAAAAGTTTTATAGAATTGGTATTAATTCGTTAAATATTTGGTAAAATTCATCAGTGTAGCCATCTGGGCCTAAAGTTTTCTTCATAGGAACTTGTTATCTATCAGCTTAATTTCTTTAACAGATATTGGGCTATTCACATTTTCCATTTATTCCTGAGTGAGCTTTGATATTTAGTGTCTTTCAAGGAATTTGTCCATTTCATATAAGTAGTAACATTTATGGGTGTCTTAGTTATCTAGTACTGCTATAACAGAATTACCCCAAGTAGATGGCTTTAACAAACAGAAATTTATTCTCTCACAGTCTAGTAGGCTGGAAGTCTGAATTCAGGGTGCCAGCTCCAGGAGAAGGCTTTCTCTCTCTGTTGGCTCTGGAGGAAGGTCTGTGTCTTCAATCATCCCTCAGTCTGGGAGTTTCTCTGCGCAGGAACCTCAGGTCCAAAGGATGTGCCCTGTTCCTGGCACTGCTTTCTTGGTGGTATGAGGTCCCCATGTGTCTCTGTTCACTTCTCTCTTTTACATCTCAAAAGAGATTGGCTTAAGACACTATCCAATCTTGTAGACCTTCTCATAGTGATAGAGTTTATAACACATAAGGAAATCACATATAACCTCATCATAGTGATAGAGTTTACAACACATAAGGAAATCATATCAGATGACACAATCATATAATACTGGGAATCATGACCCAGCCAAGTTGACAGATATTTTTGGGGGACACAATTCAATCCATGACACCACTTCATTAACATCATAGAGGTACGATTTCCAACACTTAGGAAAATCACATCAGATGCAAAATGGTGGACAATCACACAATACTGGGAATCATGGCCTAGCCAAGTTGACACATATTTTTGGGGGATACAATTCAATCCATGACAGTGGGCATAAAGCTACTTCCTTACTATCCTTTTTTAACATCTGTGGCATCTGTAATGATGTCATCTCTCACATTCCTAATACTGTAATTTGTGTCTTCTATCTTTTTTCTTAATCAGTTTGCTAGAGGTTGATCGACTTTATTGATCCTCTCGAAGAACCAGCTTTTGGTTTCATTGATTTTCTCTATAGTTTTTCTGTTTTCTATTTCATTGATATCTGCTCTAATCTTTATTATTTCTTTTTTTCTTACTTTGACTTTAATTTGATTTTTCCCCCCAGGTTCTTAAGGTGGAAGTTGAGGCCATTGATTTGAGACCTTTTTCCTTTTCTAATATATATGTTTAGTTCTATAAAATTTTCCCTGAGTACTGCTTTAGCAGTATCCCACAAATTTTGATCTATTGTGCTTCTCATTTCTTTTTTTTTTTTTTTTGAGTTGAACTCTGTTTAACTTATTTTTTAAAGTGTGTTTTAAATGAAAGTTTACGGTTCAAGTTACTTTTTCATACAAAAATTTATACACATATTGTTATGTGACCCTAGTTGCTCTCCCTATAATGTGACAGAACACTCCTCCTTTCCACCTCGGATTTCCATGTCCATTCAACCAGCTCCTATCCCTTTCTGCCTTCTCATCTCACTTTTGGACAGGAACCGCCCACTGAGTCTCATATATATACTTGAGCTAAGAAGTACACTCTTCATGAGTATCATTTTATGTCTTATAGTCCAGTCTAATCTTTGTCTAAAGAGTTGGCTTCAGGAATGGTTTTAGTTTTGGGCTAACAGAGAGTCCAGGGGCCATGTCTTCTGGGGTCCCTCCAGTCTCAGTCAGACCATTAAGTCTGGTCTTTTTACTAGAATTTGAATTCTGTACCCCATTTTTCTCCTGCTCCATCAGGGACTCTCTGTTGTATTCCCTGTCAGGGCGGTCATTGGTGGTAGCGAGGCACCATTTAGTTCTTCTGGTCTCAGGTTGATGGAGTCTCTGGTTTATGTGGCCCTTTCTGTCTCTTGGGCTAATATTTTCCTTGTGTCTTTGGTGTTCTTCATTCTCCTTTGCTCCAGGTGGGTTGGGACCAATTGATGCAGCTTAGGTGGCCTCTCACTAGCCTTTAAGACCCCAGATGCCACTCACCAAACTAGGATGCAGAACACTTTCTTAACAAACTTCGTTATGCTCATTGACCTAGATGTCCCCTGAAAACATGGTCCCCAGACCTCTGCCCCGACTACTCTGTCCCTTCGAATGTTGGGTTGTATTGAGGAAATTTCTTAGCTTTTGGTTTAGTCCAGTTGTGCTGACTTCCCCTGTAGTGTGTATTGTCCTTCCCTTCACCTAAGATAATTCTTATCTACTATCTAGTTAGTGAATACTCCTCTCCCTCCCTCCCCACCCTCGTAACCATCAAAGAATGTTTTCTTCTGTGTTTTAACCTTTTCTTGAGTTCTTATGGTAGTGGTATCATACAATATTTGTCCTTTTCCAACTTACTAAATTCACTCAGCATAATGCCTTCCAGATTCACCCATGTTATGAGATGTTTCGAGGATTCATCATTGTTCTTTATAGTTGCGTAGTATTTCATTGTATGAATATACCATAATTTCTTTATCCATTCATCTGTTGATGGGCACCTAGGTTGTTTCTATCTTTTTGCTATTGTGAACAGTGCTGCAATGAACATGGGTGTGTATATATCTATTTGTGTGACGGCTCTTCTTTCTTCAGGATATATTCCAAGAGTGGGATTGCTGGATCGTGTGGTACTTCTATTTCTAGCTTTTTAAGGAAGCACCAAATTGATTTCCAAAGTGGTTGTACCATTTTACATTCCCGCTAGCAGTGTATAAGTGTTCCAGTCTCTCCACAACCTCTCCAGCATATACTATTTTGTGTTCTTCGGATTAATGCTAGCCTTGTTGGGATGAGATGGTATCTCATTGTAGTTTTGATTTGCATTTCTCTAATGGCTAATGATCTGAACATTTCCTCATATGTATCTGTTAGCCACCTGAATGTCTTCTTTGGTGAGGTGCCTGTTCATATCCTTTGTCCATTTTTTAACTGGGTTATTTGTCTTTTTATTGTTGAGGTTTTGCAGTACCTTGTAGATTTTAGAGATTAGATGCTGATAAGATTTGTTGTAGCCAAATTTTTTTCCCCAGTCTATAGGTTGTCTTTTGACTCTTTTGGTGAAGTCTTTTGATGAACATAAGTGTTTGATTTTTAGGAACTCCAAGTTATCTAGTTTCTCTTCTGATGTTTGTGCATTGTCACTTATGGTTTGTATTCTGTTTATGCCATGTATTAGGGCACCTAGCATTGTCCCTATGTTTTCTTCCATGATCTTTATCGTTTTTGATTTTATATTTAAGTCTTTGATCCATTTTCAGTTAGTTTTTGTGCATGGTGTGAGGTATGGCTCTTATTTCATTTTTTTGCAATTGGATATCCAGTTATGCCAGCACCATTTGTTGAAGAGACTGTCTTTTCCCTATTTAACAGACTTTGGGCCTTTGTCAAATATCAGCTGCTCGTAGGTGGATGAATTTATGTCTGGATTCTCAATTCTGTTCCATTGGTCTATATATCTGTTGTTGTATTGGTACCAGGCTGTTTTGACTACTGTGGCAGTATAATAGGTTCTAAAATCAGCTAGTGTGAGGCCTCCCACTTTGATCTTCTTCTTCGGTAATGTTTTACTTATCCGGGGCCGCTTCCATTTCCATATGAAGTTGGTGATTTGTTTCTCCATCTCATTAAAAAATGTCATTGGAATTTGGATCAGGATTACATTGTATCTGTAGATTGCTTTGGGTAGAATTGACATTTTCACAATGTTGAGTCTTCCTATCCAT